>NC_058133.1:419404084-419487787 GCF_016433145.1 Gracilinanus agilis | reverse complement strand
TTGGAAACTCTTGAATTTGGCAATTATATTTCTGGGTGTTGTCTTTTCTTGATCGAATGTCGCAGGTGTTCTATGAATCCTTTCAATGTCTATATTGCCCTCTTGTTGTAGGACTTCAGGGCAATTTTGCTGAATTATTTCTGTCAGTATGGAGTCCAGGTTTCTATTAATTTCTGGTTTTTCTGGAAGACCAATTATTCTCAAATTGTCTCTTCTAGACTGGTTTTCTTGGTCTGTCACTCTCTAATTGAGATATTTCATGTTTCCTTCTATTTTTTCAGTCTTTTGACTTTGTTTTATTTGTTCTTGTTGTCTTGAGAGATCATTAGCTTCTACTTGCTCAATTCTAGCCTTTAGGGATTGATTTTTGGCTATAATCTTTTGGTTTTCGGCTATGATCTTCTGTTTTTTTGCCGTAATCTTCTGGTTTTTGGCTATAATCTTCTGGTTTTCGGCCATAATCTTCTGGTATTCCTTTTCAATCTGGTCATTTCTGGTGTTCAATTTGCTTATCAGTTCATTTGGTTTCTGAGCCTCACTTTCCATTTGCAAGATTCTACCTTTTAAACAGTTATTTTCTTGCCAGATCTCTTCCATTTTCCTCAAAATCTCAGTTTTGAACTCTTCCTTAGCTTGTGAGGAGTTTTCCTTATTTGAGGAGGGTCCGGATGCTTGTTTGTTCTCCTCCTCTGTTTGCTCGGTTGTCTGGATTTTCTCTGTGTAAAAGTTGTCGAGTGTTAAAGATTTCTTTTTCTTGTTGTTAATCTTTCTCTTCTGAACTTCCTGAGACTGGTTAGCCATCTTTAGCCCAGCAGCTTCTCAGGTTTATCCTTGCGCTCAGGGTCTGTCCGCAGTCTTTTGGCTCCTGAGGTCTGAGTTCTGGTTTTTTCCAAGGTCAAGCCCCCGGGTGGACCCCCTTGCTTGATCCTCTGGCGGAGGTTTCTTTACAAGTCTCAGGGCGCTGCTTCCACAGTCGTACACCTGTCTGCATTGGTTCCCCACTCTGGGTTTCAGAGCTTTAGCTTGTGGTTGTGTCTGCCTCCACCCACACCTCCACCCGCGTCTGTGCTCTGAGCCTGCGTTCTGCTCCCGCGCTCAGAGTTTGTGTGTTTTCTTTAGCTTTTTGAGGTCCTAAATCTTGCTGCTCTCAGGAACAGGCCCTGGAGCTGCCAGTGACTCGATGGGTGCCCCAAACTTGCTCTGTTTTTTTTTAGCTGGCTTCGATGCTATAGGTGTTGTGTGTGGAGGGGGTGGGGATGGGGTGGTTGCTCAGCCCACGATTTAGTGAGAGCTGTTTCACCCCTTTATAGCATGGAAATGCCTCGATTCCACGTACCTTCCACACTGTGCCCTGTTGTGGGGTTCCTCTGTTCGTCTGGACTTGTTTTTATGTCCCCTTGAGGAGTTTTGTGTGTTTCGGTCAGGAGAGGTTAAGAGCTGGTTTTTACTCTGCCTCCATCTTAACCTGGAACCATACAACATATATTTTTAAATAGTCTTTTGCATGATTTTATATTATGTATTATTATAGGATTAGTAAGTAATATAAATTATGTGATAAGATAATGATAATGATGACAACTTACACAGGCATGGAGCTCTCATTTTTATAAAACCTTTCTTCACAAGAATTCTGTGAGGTAGAAAGTGCAAGTATTATTATCTTCATTTTACAGATGAAGAAACTGTCTCAGTTAAAAAGTGACTTGTTCAAGGTTACATAACTAATAAGCATCAGAACCAAGATACAAATGTAGGTCTTGTAACATCATCTCCTAACAAACTTTCCACTACAAAAACCTCTCATGAGTTTCATTGTCTTATTTGGAATTTGGTTCTGTTTCTCAGTTCAGTAATTATTCTGCATTCCACTGAGATGTGCCTGTGGAGCTCTTATTACGAGAAAGTATTGTATGTGCTGACAGTTTTAGTATGGCTCTGGTAGAGTCAACTGGTCAAGGAAGGAGTACTAAATGTATAGCATGGTACACCCCTACCAAACAATGGTCCTTATGTTTTTGTGCATGTACAGTGTTAGAAGAGTAAAACTTGTTATCTGTGGTCAGTGAAATGTTAGGGCTTCTGTTCCCCATGAGCTCCCATTAATGCTTTGTTATTTTTGATTTCCCACAGATGCATGCTGCAATGATTTCTAGAGGTTTTGTCTAGAGTCGTTTTTACAATAACAATACACTGTCATGTGATGGCCTATTTGTCTTTTGTCTATTTGAGATACCAGACATAACTGGCTGGACAGGCTACTTTCTCTAACATGATGCCATGTGCCAGTGAAAATAAATTCCTCTCAAGAAACTGTTAGCCCTTCAGTTGAATTGAGGAGATGATAGGAAAACTCCTAACTTGCTGTAATGTGTTATTATATGAGATATAAAGCTTATATGAGATATACATTAATACATATTATATGAAATATAAATCACTAAATCCAGATGAATTACAATTCAGGATTTCTTTGGGGAAAACTATTCCTGCCCTCAAGAAACCCCCATAATGGATATAATTCCTGAATCTCTTCCATGATCTTTGAAAAATCCATGGAGAATAGAATAAAGAATAATAGTAATAGAGAAAGGTAGATGATACTTTGATTCTTAAGGGAATCAAGTAGATTCTACAGATTAAAGACTGGTGACATCTGTTTCCAAATAGATTCTAAACAATACTGTTGAAAGGATGGTTTATGAACACTTTAGAAAACAATGTGATAATCCCTAAGAGCCAGCATGGGTTAGTCAAGAGATCTAGCAAATATGTTAGGCAAGATTTAGTCCATTTCCCTTTTCGACAGAGTTATTTGACCAGTAGATTAGACTAACAAATATGGACTATCAGACTCAGGAAAACCTGTGTTCACATTCTATCACTGATAATTACTACCTAAGTAGCTAAATGACCTGGGAAATCATTTAATCTGTACCCACAAGAAATTCAGTTTTCACCTATGTAAACTGAGGATAGTTATACTTGTGGTTACTTCATCACAGAGCTAGTATGAGGTTCAAATGAAGTATTGTGTGTAAAGTACTTTGCATAAACTCAAGTGGTATAAAAATGCCAGCTAATAATTTCAGCAAGGGACATGAAAGGAAACTTCAAGTGGGGTCAAAACAGATTGGATAATTATGTTTAAAGAACATTAATTAATGAACTGATATCATGGAGGAGAGTACCTCAGTGTCCTCTCATTGACCTGATTTTGTGCATAATTTTATCAGTGAGGTAGATGATGGTTTCAAAGGTCAAAAAACTATGTCCCAAGAGTCAAATCAGACCGGTTACCCATTTTTGTATGTCCCATGAACTAAGAATTTTTTTTAAGTAAAATTATTTGGCCCATAGCTGTAATTTCCCAATCCTTGGCATAGATGGACTGCCTGCCCAAGGCAGGCTAATATGTTGGTAACAAAACTGGCTCCTAAAAAATGCCAACAGGCTCAATTGATGGTAGAGATCTAATAATCTGGAGTTTAATAGTTAAAAAAACTCCACCTAAATTTATAGATACGTAATAGGACAGAGATGTATGACTAAAACAAGAATATATGAAAATCTCCTGAGCTTTTAGTGGGCTCAGCTCAAAATGGATTCCCCTAATGGGTAACAATACTAATCCAACCTCTGATTTAATAGATACATAGCTTCCAAAACCAAGAACCTTATAGTCCTGTTACTCTGGCCAACGTATATGGATGTGCTATTTTGGAAAACACATGAATAAGCTTAAGGATTTCCAAAAAATAGTAACCAGCATAGCAAGGGGATGTGAGACCCCTTTAATTGAAAATTAGTTGAAAGAACTAGGAATGCTTAGCCTAGACAAGAAAAGACTCAAAAAGTAGTTTGAGAAGGATAATTTAGTGGCTATTTTCAAATTTTTGAAGTGGAAGAGAAATTATATTTCTTTTATTTAGTCACAAAGGACAGAAAGTAGTAGCAATGGGTAGAAGTTGCAAAGAAAAAAAATTCACTTGATCTAAGAAAATTAATTTAATGAATTTCCTTAAAATTAGAACAGTTCCAAAGCAGAATCACTTAGTTTTGATATGTAGTGAGTTATCCATCACTGAAAGTATTTAAGCAGAGGCTAAATATTTAAAAGATGAGAGTGTAAAGGACGTTTCTATTTAGATTGGATTAACTGGTCTCTTTCACTTTTGAAATTCTTTTAAAATTTAGAGTTTTGAGGGTATGTGTTGAGAGATGTGAAGGGTGGTGAAAATTTGAGTGGGGATGGATTTGAAGATAGAAAGATGAAACTTATTAGAGTCTTCAATATTTCAGTTAGGATTTCTAAGTAAAGGCTCTTAGAATAAATAGCTTTTGTGCCCCCACTCCCACTTTCACTTCCCCCCCTGTGTTAGTCAGAAATCTTATTCCTATACCAGCATATCCTGCCTTTGCATTTTGGATGAGCTAGTGGGCCACACAGAGGACCTATGAAACCATTAGTGGGCTGTAGACCACACTTTACGAACTACTAGCATAGAAGAGTAAATGTGAATTAGGTTGTATTAGCATAGAAAATGCATTCGATGTTCCATTAAAAAAACATAAATTGGATACCTTCCAGCACTCTATATATCTGTATCTCCAAATTTAGGATTAAATTCTGCACATAGACTCTTTCACTAAAATAGTGGGTCAAGTTCTCCCTTGTTGACAGAATCTGTCAAGGGAGGTTCAAGGGCAGCCTTTGACCTGTGGTTATTAACCTATAATGCTGAATGTCACATTATCTGAAGTTATATAATCATCTACTGAATTATACTTTTATAATAGAGATATGTGTGTGTTCATATATATATTTATACAAACACAGATGCACAAGAGGATAACATTTAAGTTACCTGAGACTCTTAAATTCCCAGCTTCTGTGAGTTTATATACTCTTGGACTTAATGTTGCATTAATGTATTTTTGTTTGCCTGAGTGAGGAGATGTATCCAGCCCTTGCTTGAATCTGTTCATTAAGATTTCATGAAGTCAGCTCCTGATGAATTCACAAGCTAGAACGGCAACTTTCCTACTGTTTTTGTCTGTGCTAAAAAGCACAGCGCCAGCTTTTAATACTGGTAGATGGTAGAGATAAATTCTCCAATGCCAACTCATCACCTAGGGATGACAGAGCTCCTGCTGAATTTACATGAGTCCTTTATTATGTGAAGTGAGTTGAGTGAAACAAATGGGTTATTTACTGTGTAGCAGACGAAGAAGTGACTCTTAAAATGGTAAACATTACAGTACATCATATTTGGGAAGATTCTACATTGTGTTCATCTGTGATTTTGGCCCTGTTTGTGGGGAAAAAAATTGCAATTCAGAAGCAGCCATTTAAGTGCTGATGGGTTTCACTTTGGTGGAGGGAAACTTGGCCAAAGGGATTTCTGGATGACTTTCATAGTTTTGGTCTCATCTTGTAGGCAAAGATGGTTTCAGACATTTCCTTGATGATGGGTTCTTAAACCACCAACATAGCATCTGAGGATTAGGATAGTCAATGCTGTGTCATGAGTGTTGAGACCATAGAGTAAGGGCAAATACTCCCAAGATTCCTGAGGCATACAGTCTGTGTTATTGCTCAGGGTACATTGATGGAATAGATTTGGGAGATGAGAAGCAACCCAACTCAAATGAAATTGGGGAAGCCTGTAGAAGGTCCAGAGGAGAACAGCAATAATGACTGATGTGCTCTGTGAGGAAAGCCTTAATCAATTCTATCTGTTGTATCCGATACTTTTTGTGGTGATTTTTTTTCATGTAGATCTGGGGAGAAATGATGGCTTTTGATATTCCTCAAATGATACCCCAAAGGCATCTAGATGGAAGATATATATATATATATACACACACACACAAATGCAAATATGAGAGAGATTCAGTCATGGCTATTCTAATCCCCATTAGTCAATAGAGGACAATTATAGAAAGATTTTACATAATTTTCCCCAGAACAGAATACTGAAAGTGTGGGGAAAGAAAGGAATTAATAGGCTTTTGGCTGTCTAATAAAGGAAATTATATATTGTTGTTTTAAAACTTTTAGTTTTTCTTTATTTTTGAGTGTATTTGATTTCAAACCTTGAAAGACCTTATTTTCATATGTCATTGAGGGATGGAGTTGGCCTGGCTTCTTGAAGGCTATACTAACAGATCACAAGCATTAGAAGATACTCCCAAGTTGCATGGAAAAGAGAAAATAGCCCTAGCACTAAAGTCAGAGGATCTTGGCCCAAATCCAACCCCTCATAGGTATGGTCTGTAGGATCTTGGATAAGTTACTTCATCTTCCTAGGTCTCATTTTCCTCATCTGTAAAATGGGAAAATTTGATAACCTCTGAGGTTCCTTCGAATTCTAGTTCTATAATTCAATCCAAATATTCAATTATGAATCGAGCAACAAATTTGTGGCCTTACAATTGTATTTGCACATGGAGATGTGTTCGTCAACATTAAACCTATCATCAGGTAATGAATTATTTGGCCATGGAAGCCCATGAAACAAATATACAATGGTCTACTGTGATCCCTTCTCCACTTGATCGTGATGGTGATAGTGATAAAAGAAGGCATCAAGGATGTTAAGACTGTCCTAGTTTTTACAACAATATAAACAAAGACTTATCTGTTAGTATGCTGTGTTAAATAATCAACAAGCAAACATACTGCCAGAAGACATGAATCATATTAATTATGATATTTTTGTTACCAGCAAAACCATAAGATACAAGAAAGTTGTAGGCAAATGAGAGGAGGGCTCACAATTTCCCCTTAAAGACAATAGGAAGTTGGCAAAATTGATTTTCATCTTGCATTCAAGCATGAAACATAATTTTATGGGACATTTATTTGTTTTGCATGCATCACTCATGATAAGTATTTGCCAAAAGACCTCCATAAAAATAATTTCAGCATATGGACCAATATGGCATTGTGCTGAATGCATTGATTCAGAGGATGTTGTAATGTTATATTATCAATTGTTTTCCTGGATCTGTTCATTTCACTCTGTATCAGTTCATATCAGTTTTTCCATAAATCTTTGAAATCATATGTATTTCTTCATTTCTTGTGGTACTTTATTTCTTAGTACTATAACATTTCAGTATATTCACATATCATAAACTATTCAGCCATCTCTCAGTTGATGGACATCCCTTTATTTTCCAGGCTTTTTTTTTTGCCATCACACAAAGAACTGACACATACACATATATCCTCATACATATATATGTATATAATGTACACATGAATTTATATGCTCATCTATGTGTATATATATATAAATATACATATATACATGTGTATCTTTATATGTATTATGTATAGGACTTTTCATATTTTAAAAAATCTTTTGGAGCAAGATCATAAGGCATGCACTATTTAGTGACTTGTGTTTAATTCCAAGCTGTTTTCCAGACTGGTTGTACCCATTTATACTTCTATCAACAGTGTATTAGTGGACCTTCCTACAGTCACTTCAACATTTCTGATTTTCACTTTCTGTCCTCTTTGCCACCCTTATGGATATGAGATAGAATCTCAGAATTGCTTTAATTTGCATTTCCCTAATTAGCAGTAACATTGAGTATTTTTCCCATTTGGTTAAAGATAACCTGGGGTTTTTCCCTGTAGTTCATGTCCTTAGACCATTTATCAAATGGGGAATGGCACTTAGTCTTACACATCTGAATCAGTTTCCTTTATATCTTTTTTTTTAAAACTCTTACCTTCCATCTTAGAAGAAATATTGTGTATTGGTTCCAAGGCAGAAGAGCAGTAAGGGCTAGGCAATGGGCGTTAGGAGACTTGCCCAGGGTCACATAGCTAGGAAGAGTCTGAGGCTAGGTTTGAACCTAAGATCTCTTGGCTCGAAGCCTGGCTCTTAATCCACTGAGCTACCCAGCTGCCCTCTTCTTTTATATCTTAAGTGAAACCTTTATCAGAGAAACTGTTTGTAAATATTTCCCAAATGTTCTCTTTTTTATCTTAGCTTTTTGACTATGTGTAAAAGTTTTAAAATTTTATATAATTAAAATTATCCTTTTTCTCTTCTATGATCCTCTATTTTTATGAACCTCTATTCCTTATTTGGTCATCAGCTATTTTCCTAGCCATATATCTCATATAAAATTTTTTCCATGTTTTTTTTAATGCAACTTTTTATATCAAGATCACATGCACATTTGGAACTTGTTTATCTATAAGATAGGAAGCTATAGTCTAAATCAAATATTGCTGTTCAATTTTTCCAGAAGCTTTTGTCCAATAATTTGTCTTTATCCCAGTATCTGAAAATTTGGGGTTTACAAAATCCTAGAATACTAGATACATTTGCTTCTGTATATTGTGAACCTAACCTGTTCTACTGATTGATTTTTTTAACTGATACCAAGTCATTTTGAGAATTATTGCTTTGTAGTATAGTTTTACATTTGACTTTACTAGGTCCCCTTTGTTCCCATTCTTTTTCTTTGCTTCCTTTGAGATTATTAACCTTTTTTGCTTCTATATGTGTTTCATCATTATATTTTCTGGTTCTATAAAAAATCATCTCTTATTTTGATGTAACATTGAATAAGCAAATTAATTTTGGTAATATTGCGACCTGTCTTACCCATGAATAGGTAATATTTACCCAATTATTTAGATTTGCTTTTATTTTTATAAACAATTGTTTGTCATTGCCGTATGTAGTTCTTGAATGTGTCTTGGCAGATAAATGGCAACATATTTTATACATTCTGTAATAATTTGATATGAAATTTTTCTTTCATTTTCTGCTAGATTTTATTGCTATTATATGGACCAGCTGATTATTTCAGTGGATTTATTTCCTACTCTGCAAGTTTGCTGATGTTATTGTTTCAATTAATTTTCAGGCGACTCTTTAGGATTCCTTAAGCATACCACCATATCATTTGCAAAAAGCGATTATTTTATTTCTTTATTACATGGGCTTATTCTCCAAATCTCTTTTCCACATCTTTTTGCTAGTTCTTTTCATACTATGTCAAGTGCAAGTGGTGACAATGGACATTCTTATTTCTCTTCTGACATTATTGGAAAGGATTCTAATTTATCTACCATAACATACCATGGCAATTGTTGGTTTAGATCTATATTATCATTATAAAAAAAGGTCTGTTCATTCTATGTTCTCTGTGATTTACATGCATTAAAGCAGACTGATGTATGCTCCAGAAGGACAATTTATACAATAATATTAAAATAAAATAAAATAAAAAATTTGAAGACTTTTATAAACTAAGGAAGAAAGAAATAAGCAGAATTAAGAGATCAATTCATACAACAGCAACACTATCAAAATAAACAACTTTGAAGACTGTAGTACAAAGCAATGTATTATGTAAGAATGAAATTAAAAGTTGTATCATCAAAACAAAGACCATCTATGATTCAATAGGCTCAGTGATGAAACATACTATCCACCTCCTGACAGACAAGTCAGATATGTTTAGAGTATAGAAATATCTATATATTTTAATATATATTCATATATAATTATTATACAGAACAAAGCAAGTTTATACATGTGCATATAATATACATATACATATATGAAGTATATTTATATACAGTTTATGTGTATATATAATCAGTATTTATATTTATATCTATATACAATTATGTATATGTAATATGTACACACAGGCATATATGTGTAAGCATGTAGAATTGATTTTTTGTATGCAGATATACATATAGGTATATTCATATATACACATATATAATTTAAACATATATAAATATATAAAGAGTCAGAGAGAGAGAGAGAGAGAAAAAAAGAGACACAGAGAAAGAGAGAGAGAGAAGAGGGAGAGAGAAAGACAGAGGTGAAGTGAAGGCATGTGTGCATGTGAGAGAGAGAACGTGTGAGAGAAAGAATGCATGAGAATGAATAGAGAGGATGAGGAATTTTTTTGCTTGATATGCCTATTTCTTACAAGGAAGTTGTTTTCATTTTATAATGGTGAATTCCAATGGTGAATAGGTAAAAGGGAGAGATAATAGATTTTTGTTCATTAAAAAAATTAAAGACTAGAGAAATTGTAAAGTAGGGTAGGTGTGGAGTGTCACATGCACTTTCTGATGAGGTTGCTGCATTGTTAGTTTTGCTTGTTTTACCTTCTTATAAGAGATTTTTCATGGAATAGGGACAAAATGTGAATGTTTGTAAGTGAAAAAGAATACATTTATTTAACTTTAAAAAAAGAAACCAAATGGAGAAATAGGGAAATTCTACAAAGATATTAAAATACTCTCAAAATTAAATATGTGGATATCCAATAGCTTTAATGAAATAGTAAAATAAAAAAGTAGACAACACATTTCTTGGAAAATATGGACTAGGTATAAGGAATGAGAAAGATCGAACATTTATAAGCTATACAAAAGACTCTGAATTCAGTAGAAGAATAGAAGTAGGAAAAGATAGTGAAAAAGTATGTTGGAAAATGTAATTCAGAAACATGAAATGAGATTGACCAATGGTATATAGACTATGCAGAATACTCATGCTTATGTTTTATGTATACATTTTTAAAGAAAATAATTATAAAGTACTAGATATAGTAATCACCAAATAATATAAAAATTAAGTTGACCATATTTTAATAAATTATTTATTACTTATATTCAAGTCAATTCAAAACTGATTATATATGTATAGCTACCAGTTCCTCTGAGCAGAGTGCAACCTACTAAATGACTAGAAGAAAGAATAAAATAAGATAAAATTAAATAAAATGAGAAAAAAGTAACAGCATATTACTGGAATGATTCCAAACTGACCCATTTCAATGAATACCCTCTAAATGGCAAATCAGTGAAGGAACTTACTCTAGAAAATGTTTAACCAATGTAAATCAATTATCATGACAAGGAAATCAAGAAACCAGAATCTACACTACCATCAACTATGTGATTACCTTGCCATGTGGAAAGATTTGGCAGCTAAAAGCAACATCCTTTTAGATTATAAACTCATTTTAAAATCATATGGAATTATAAAGAAGTAGTGTAAAAGATGTCATCAGAGACTATAAAAACAGGTGAACTAGTCATGTAGTAAAAGTGTGGAACAGTCAATTGATTTCTTGCATGATTCATTGGTATACATACAAAGTCAAGAGATCTAGAGAAATCTGACACCATATTGGTCAGATTCCCTATAATGGATTTATAGGAAAACATGGAAAAGATTTTGGCAGTATTCACAGACACAGATGGCTTGTGAGCTACATCATTGGAGAAAGTAGCTGTATCAGTGGGATCATACTTCCAATTATTATTGGAGGAGGACTGGGGTGACCCTCTTGCTTTTCTTATCATTCATCTTTCTAATGACTTTTTCATGCTTCTTCACAAAAAATATGTTGTAGTCTACTCATGTCTGCCATGCAACTATTTCATTTTGGGTGACACAGTATTCTATGACTTCTAGCCATATAAAATTATCAAAAGAGTGATGTTTAAAAATGACCTTTGTTTCAGGGAGAATTCTGAGGCCACTAAACCCCCTAAACAATTTTCCTAAAGCAATCTAATCTGCACTCTTTCCTATTCAATTCTGGGCCTCATCCATTGTCCTTTTGTAATACCTATGTATGTTTGTATTTGTGGAGAGAAGGAACGATGGGTAATCTAGACATACACTATGAACCAGTTATCAGAAATTCCATCTATAGCATGGATGATAGACATTCTTCATCCACTTAGTTTTTCATATATGAATAGTTATGCTGAACTCATTTTTAGTAATTTCGAATTTTGTTTAAAGCAGTTTGCAATATTCTATGGTTTGATGCAATCAGCACAATGTCTTCCTCGCCATCTATCGGGATTCCCTCTTAAGTCTGGATTGTATCCTGAACATCCTCCATAACAGTGGCAAACACATTTGGTGAGCATATGTCTCCTTGTTTTATGCCTTGCTTGATATTTATAATCTGAAGGTCATCTAACAAAAATATCTCTGCTGTTTTATCTTTCAAGGATTCTTGTAAGATTTTGACATATGGAGACAACTTGTTGGAAGAATGCCTTGGAGGCAGCATTTTGCTCTCCTGAATCAAATTCATTTTTATAGTCAACAAACAGTAAACGCAGTGGGATATTCTATTCTTTGCATATTTCAGTCAACTATGGGACTATAAAGAGGTAAATTGTTACAAAAAAAATTTTTAAGTACTTTTTTTGTTCTCAGATCTTAATCAAATATGTCCTTGATAAGTGTATGGATTACTCTCAGAAAGATTTTCAAAGAAATATCAATATTTGACAAACTGCCATTACTTGAAGGAATATTTAATATTCCCTCCTTTTTTTTGGATCTTTTGAGATTTGATGCCTCAGTGTACTCAAAATTGTGCCACCTCCAGCATAGATACAACATATCCTTTTATATCTGCTTTAATCCAGCTGGTTTTTCCATATTTTTCTTCATTGCCACTTGTACTTTTTAATTTAGCATGATATTAAGGACCAAATGTGGTGCTTCAGTAATTGATGGAAATAATAGCTTCTTATGATATTCATTTTAGGTAATCTCCACTCTTCATCTGTTTGTGGACCTTTCTCTCATTTTAGCCTCAAATGCCTTTGGGAATATTTGGCTTAATTAGTTTTTTCACTAACTCACCTGTAAACTTGTTTTTCCTTTCAATATTGCACACTGTTTTATATGGGGCTCATTTTCTTCCCACATCCCCCTTCATAACATTTTACAAATGTATTTATGTTCTAAACTGGCATTTTTATTGATTGCCATACCTATCCAATAGTGAGAATAAGTATTTATTGGTTGAAGCAATTTGTAGAAACTTTTGGCTCCCTCATTTTGGCAATTGATTTACATCAGCTAAATTTCCTGATGAAAAGGTGATAGTCTATATTGATGTCTGTTATTTTATCCATTTCCTATATTAAACGTTTATAAAATATTTGAATAGTTGGGCTGTTTTTGATTGACTAATATCATTTTTTCTTCTACTTTGTTACTGATATTTAAAAAACCAAACTCTTACCTTCTGTCTTAGAATTCATACTAAATATTGGTTCCAAAGCAGAAGAATTGTAAGGGGTAGGCAATAGAACTGAAGTGAGTTGCTTAGGGTCACAAAACTAGAAGTTTCTGAGGTTAAATTTGAACCCAGAACCTCCTGTCTCCATGTGGGGTTCTTTATCTACTGAACCATCTAGCTGCCTCATACTTTGTTATTGATCTTCATCAATGCTCTAACAAATCAGGGGTCAGAAAAAATTAGGACCCGTGAGCCACATCTGACCTGCTACCTGTTTTTATGCCATCAGTGAGTTAAGAATATATTTTTTATATTTTAAAATGCAATAAAATTTCATTTTAAAGTATGAAAGACGTTTTTGTTTTTTTTAAGGGGTTTACAGAATTCCTAATGCAGACTGTACAAAAACATATAATGAGCTCTAGATTTGACCCAAGGGTTATGTTTACTGACTACTGTCATTGTACCTACTATGTGCATGATCACAGATTGCAATTGAGAGTTAATTTAGGTCTTATTGAATCAATCAGAAAAGTTTTTGCCTCTTCATCCTTTGCAAAAGAGGTTGGAACATAAACTGTAATTAATTTTAAAATCATCTTTCTATAAATGTATATCCAAGCTCAAATGGGTAATATCATTTCCTGTTTCACTTGGAGATATGATAAAAACTATCTATGCCAATTCTTATATTTGATTCTCTCAGAAGACTTAGGAGCCTTCCTTTTACTCAACTGCAACTTACTTTGTCTTTGTTTAATTTATAATCAGAACATCAGGCTTGATGTGACTCATCTCTTTCAGTAATGTAATTCATTGGTCACAGGAAAAGGAGTCCAAATTGAGACTACCAAAAAGCTGAGTTGTTGCTTATGAATGTACTACAAATTATGATTCTTATAGTCCCATGCCCCATTTTCAGCCTATTCAAAAGCAGAAGAGGGACACACAAGGCAGAGGACCATTTTTAAAATTTTTGCTTGTTTCATAAATTGCTTTGGTCAGAGAAGCATGGAAAATCTATATTAAGTGATTCAGAATGAAATAAGCAGAGCCAAGAAAACAATATGGACAGTAACTATAACAATGTAAATGAAAAGAGCAACTAAACACTAAAAAAATCAAAAGTAAATATAGCAAAATTATAAAGATTAAGCAGGATTCAAATTAAGAGAGATGGGAAGACATTCCCAGCCTAGCCCTTTGTGGAAATGGGAGGTCTACAGGTATGTTAACCTATTACCCAAGTTTTTAGACTTTTTTCA
Source organism: Gracilinanus agilis (assembly GCF_016433145.1). Classification (NCBI taxonomy): domain Eukaryota; kingdom Metazoa; phylum Chordata; class Mammalia; order Didelphimorphia; family Didelphidae; genus Gracilinanus; species Gracilinanus agilis. The sequence continues at coordinate 419,473,457 of NC_058133.1, read as the reverse complement.
ATGTATTGATTAGTTGTACTGAGGGTTTTGTTCCTGCCTAAAAATGTACTATTCATCATATAAGATGACTGTCTGGGAGAGGCTATGTGGGCTCTTGGACCTTGGGCTGAGATTAGAGAAGTTGGGATAAATCTGTTTATCTCTCTGAATATTATCTGTAGAACAAGGATCATAATGCTAGTTTTATGAATCTTTTATTATTGTTGTGAAGAAGTAACTTTATAGATTTTAAAAATTATATAAATATGAGTTGTTTATTCTTCATCTTCAGAATAATGATAATCTCACATTGGTCCAGACAAAGGCAATACTCCTAAAGAGAAATCACTTGAAAACAATATAATACATTGCATACATTGAAAAAATAACTATATAGGATTACTAAGGACCATAATTTTGCCATAAGATGACTTACTTTTAAATCTCTTAAATTCTAATAAGTATATTTTATTCATTTATATCATCACTCCTCTGTCATTTTCATTGCCATTCTCTTACTAAAAGAACACTTAGAAGCTGTCTTCTGACTTTACACCAGTGTGATTTGGGGGACTCTATTTGAAGTAAAATGTCAGTCCTTATACAACATATTGCCTGGGGCTGTCAGGATGAAGGTACATTGTGATTTCTATCCAAACATGAGGAGTGAGTGTAAGGTAAGATAAAGTATTTTTATTGTTTGTATCACAACAAAAAAACAGAAATGGCATGCTTCAACATTTAAAAGATATAATTAAACAAATATATACTTATGTATACCCACATTTGTTTACTAAGATATGAACAGGTGTCATAAGACATCTATAGTACCTTTTAGAGCATGAATGCTTACAAGGATCTTCCCATTGTTAGCCTTTCTAGTTGCAGACAATAAAAATTGAAGATAGAAAATCTAGTGCAAAAAGAACCTGGGGAAATACTGATATACCTTGCCAACTGCAATTCAATCTGTCAGTCTAGATCAAATTCTAATCAAGGGATCAGTAAAGCCTGTAAACTTTTAGAACTTAGAACAATTAATTGTATTTGAAGAATACTGTTTATTATATTCTACCCCTTAAAGCATCTGGTTGTGAAGTTAGAAGTTGGAGAATTTAGACATGCGGTTCAAATGTTGTATACCTAATGATATGGAAATGCCAAGGATCTGTGATTTCATCAGCATAAGGAACTCTCATTGTGGGACCCCTCTGAGTGTGGGACCCATATCACAACTCATCTGTAACTTAATACCAATCAATGAATAAGCCGTTATTAAACACTATCATGTTTAGACTCAGGGCTAGATGTTGTTGATATAAATACAAAGAATGAAACAAGTCCTATCCTTAAGGAAATTACATTAGTAGAGGGAAATAACAAGTACATATGTAAATATGGAGTAAAGAAAATAAATGTAATTGAAAACAAGGTAGTTAGGAAGGAAGGGGGCTAGTAGTTGAGTGGATGACCATGAATGGATTCATGTAGAAAGTAGTGTTGAAATGCATCTTGAAAGCACATGGTAGACACTTAAATGATTTCCTTTTGATTGGGAGGAATAGAGGGCTCTATGAGGAAATGTGAGGAAAGAAGATAGTTGATGAGACCTAGAGATATTTATGGTTACAATCTAGAGTTACGATCTAGTCTGTGGTGGGTAGAGATCAAATGGCTTTTTCTCAGTTACGGAATTTTAGAGATAGAATTTGAACCTTGATTTTTTTTTTTTACTCCAAACCCAACACTTTATCCACTATGCTGAACTGCTATGTACGCAAATATGCAATTGTGGGTTTTGACTAAAAGAAATTCTACTGAAGACCTTTGCTTTAGAGGCAACCCTAGCAAGGAGATGGATGAACTACATAAATCATAGGCACCATTTTCCCAAAGTTTTATATATGTAACCTGCTTCATGTATCTAGTACAGGATTGCTTCTGATACAGAACACAAGAGTTTCTCAGAGGGGAGAGGCTGAAAGAATCACTCAGATGAGGTCTTAAAAATCCTAAATTTCAAGAATTTTTAAGTTCCACGAAATGGCAAAAACAGCAATGATCCTAATATAGGTATTCTTGATCACAATTACAGTATATTATTCATTTAAATTGAGAGGTTCCTCAACTTGAAAAATAGGATCCCTTAAAAAAAAGCTGGGAAGGTCCAGAAGAAGGAAAACATTTGACACTCATTTTGGTGACCTGGACAATGTGAATTTTATCTGTAAGAGCTGCTCCCCCTTCCAGTTACCAGATGTCCGTAAAAATTCATAGCAGGCTATTAAATTTAGCAGATCCTGTCTTAATTAGATTAGCTCCTGCACAGCATGACAGCAGAGTATTTCACTGATGGAGGATTTATAAAAATTTCTGGTGGGAATTCTTTATAGAAGATGTAGTCTTTTATCCACAGGGACTGGCAAATAGGGGGGAAAATGCACCTCATAATGGCATAAAAATGTGGTCATGGTGTGTTAAAAAAGAAAAAGAAAGAAAAAGTAAGAAACCCAGGTCTTCATTTCATTGATATTTTCTTTTATTTGGCTTTAGGATATGGATGGCTGGGATAAGAACGAGGGAAAGAGTGTGCAAAACAACCAGCTAAATGAATAACATAAGGTTAGTGGAAAACTACAAGCAAATTCTTGTCATCAAATTCCCTAATAAACCTAGCACCATAGTGTTCAGTGTTCAGTTGCCTGTCAGCATGAGTTATTTTTTTTTCAGACAGAAAACAAAACTGTACAGTTTGTTTGGGGCTGGTTCTACGTGATCAAATTCGGTATCCATTCTCTAACCCCATTTAAGATCGCTAAAAAAGACACACAAAATGCCATCACCACCAAGAACAACCATCCAAAACAGCTTCCATATTTCTTTCTCACTCAATCTGTTGTCACAATTACCATGAGTTCAATGTGCAGATACTCATGGAGGAATGAATGGCTAGTTTATTTGCCTGGATAAACATATATGTGGCAACAGCGGCAAAGTCTGAACAATGGCCCCCAGTGCATGGACCAGGCCTAGTATGTAGGTTACCCAGCACAGAGAAGAAATGTGAATATTTTTTTCTTGTTATTTGATTCACCAGCTGAAAGGTCATGTCCATAGAATGCCATTCATCCATCTGCCACAGTATAGAGAGACAGAATGGGGGCAAAGGAGAAGCAGCTCAAAATAATATCCCCGCCTCACTTTGCTGGTCCTCGGCAGGCAGGGATATGGATTTTTTTTCCACACCCCAAAGAACATGAAACCCACAATATATGTGCTGGTGGCTGAGAGGAAGAATGGCCCCTCATTTACTCCTGCTGCAGGCTGATCAGATTCACATCATACACAGAGTGTTACTAGGCAACTGATTAAATAAACGTGCTGGTCCTACAAGCAGAGCTTGCAATTAATTAACTAAACCATTTTCATTTTGACTGTTTTCTTCCCTCCTCTCCCCCCACCCCTCCCTTTAACCCCCTCGGAGATGCTGAAATCTGAGAGAGAAGCCTGGGCTTTGGCTTGGCGATCTTCCTGCAATCAAGGAGAGCGGAATAAAGACAAATTTTCTCCAAGTCAGGTGGAAATGCCTGTTCCATAATGGCCCCTTCGACACAACGAATGGAAGTGCCTAGCCAGAAAGCGAATAGCCTTGCCAGCTCTCTTGGTAGAGAGAGCAACCAGTGGTGCTTTTAAAAGAGAAGGAGGTACTCACATGGTTGTTTCCTTCCAAGGGCAATTTTCAACCGAGACTGAGGGGAGAGGCTACGGGGAGAGGGTGGGATGAAACTCAACTAGAACGCCCCTGGATCGACGAAGCAAGCTAAGATCTAATAATCCCACTAATGATAGCAATATTCAAACTGCCTTATTTTATCTTTCTAGCTCTGTAATACAGTTGTCATATTAAAGGACCAAATAGGTTGGAATTACACGTGGCAAACAGATAACTACCAGGATCCTGGAAGATCCGACTGCTCTTATTACACCTGATCAAAGGCGACTGTCAGCTGCGTTGGCAGAGATCACCTCTGATGATTAGGAGGGCTATGTTTCATGAGGACTCAAATGAAAAACCGCTAGCTGCAATGTGCGATTACTGCAAAGAGGAATACTGCTTTTTTTTCCCCTCATCTCTGACTGGAAGCAAAGTTGTTGGTTTTTTTCCTGAAATTGGGCGATTCAAGCTCTTGCTTCCATGTTTGCCGGAATCTGTGGCTGGGTCCATGGACGACCATGAATTGAGCAGTTTCCTTAGTCATTTAAGTGACGGTTTTATACATGAGGAGATTGACCCAGGGTTGAGGGAAGATTCAATTCTGGGGTGCAGATGGTCTTAAAGAAGCAATCTTAGTTTTGAAATTCTGAATAGGAGAGCTTCTGTCATATTGAGATAACCTGAGATACAAATCTGCCATGAGCCAATATTATATGTTCAAAGTGTGTTTAGAGAAAAAAATCAGATATTTCCATATGTGGCTGAGGATGCTGATAATGGTTGTTGCCTGTAATGGTGGGTATCGCTGAAAAACACATGTGTTGACTCAAAGTCTTTCTGGTACTTAAAAAAAATCTATAAACCTTTAACCTATTATGTTTCTAACTCATGAACCATGTTTTCCAGTGTATTTTATGCTGCCATAACATGAATTCCACTGACCTAACTTTCAGGAAGTCATGATTACCATATCATGATAAGATTTCAGAAAAAGACTTTGTAGAAAGCTTTTTGTTGAATAGAAACCATTTTAGAAAGTTATCTTGTTAATTTTCCTTTCAAGGCACCAAGAACCAAAGAAAAATTTGGTTTACCACAATGAGGTGATGGTTGTTTGTCTGAACTCACATGGTTGAGGAAGAGACAGACTATTTCTTTTTTATCTCTGTACAATGCCCAGCACATAGGTAAAGGGATAATAAGGACTTTACTTCTGATTTCATTGATCTAGAGAACTCCCAAGAGATATAACTCCCAGTCACACTAGAACTTTTCTTTATTAGCATAACTTTAAAAGAATTTACATTTACTAAAGATAATTAGTAAAGAGCTTGGGTTTGTTTTTTGGCTCTGTCTTTAACTACTTGTATAACCTTAAGCAAATCATTGAACCTCTTAAATTTCTTCTGCAGAACAAAAAGGGGAAGAATAGATGATGTATGAGCTCCCTCTCCCCTCTAAATCCTATGATCCCACCAAATTATGACTCTAAAGAGGGATAATATTATAGACCAAATAGTCTTGCTAGTTCTCTAATACACAAGTAAAGGTTTTATATTTCCCTATTTGTCTCACCATTTCTCTCACTAAACTTAATCTCTCGGCCTTTTGAAAAATGTGCAAATTCCTTGAATTTGGGATTATAGAATGGTAGCATTAGGAAGGACCTTGGCTATTATCTAGTCTAAGTCTCTCATTTTACATGGGAAGCCTAGTGAGGTTTAGCAATTTGCTCAAGGTTACTCGGCCAACTTTCAGCATACGCTAAGCTGGAATTCATATTTCTTGACATGTCTGTCACTGGTCTGACACATCTGCCTCCCATTCAGAAGACAGTGAAGGGGATCAGGAACTATCCACCCTTACAGATCAATCAGCTAGAAAAATAAGGTTGCTGAGGATAGCTCTTCTCACCTACCTTAACCAAGTGTGGGGCCTCAGTTCCCTGAGGGTAACAAATGGAGAGCAAACTTTGACTTTAATTCAGACTGCTTTTGCCTCTCTCCATAGTCTGCATTTTGTTGCCTCTTATTTGGTGTCAAACTGTTGATTTGGCCTATTTATTTGGATTCTACAGACTCAGGGTCGATGACTTCTTTAGTAGTTTCTATATGAGAACACACCTTTCACTTCTAACCCTCTTCTCTGATTATACATGCTACCCACCATCTGCCAGCTGAGGAAGGGACTATTTCTTTTTTACCTCTCTACAATGCCTAGCACATAGGTAAAGGGATAATAAGGACTTTATTTCTGATTCCCTTGATCTAGAGAACTCCCAAGAGATAAAACTACCAATCACACTAGAACTTTCTCTGCAACTTAGAATGTTTGGCTGTAGCCTAGATCGAAGGTGTCAAATTCGTAGCCCACTGCCCTGGGGGGGAACAACCCTATTAAAATATAATTTTATAGAAATCAAAATGTAATTTTATAGAAATAATTTCAAGTAAATACATATATTTATATAAATAACTTTAACAATATATAAAACTTTATGTAAATAACTTTACATTAATGTATATATTTATATAAATAACTTAAAATAAAAATATAACCAATCATAAAGTAAGTGTGAGATTTCAAAGTCAATATATAGTCCATGGGGATTGGTTTCAATTTTTTTTAAACCTTTACCTTCTCTTTTAGAATTGATTCTAAGACCAAAGAATGGTAAGTGCTAGATAATTGAGGTTAAGTGACTCACTCAAGGTCACTTAGCTGGAAAATGTCTGAGTCCAGATTTGAATCCAAGTTCTCCTGACTTGAGGTCTGGCAGTCTATCCACTTTGCTACTTAGGTGTCCCTCTATTTGATTATGATACCACTGGCCTATATCACTGAGAGGAGAAGTGACTTATAGAGTCACACAGAGATATGTTAGAGGTCTTACTTATATCTAAGCCATTTATCTCTGCTATTCCACTCTATCTGATATACAGTAATCATGTAATAAATTGATCAGGAGCTTCAGTATCCTCACGGATTCAGTCCATCCCTTCTTGGGTAGTCCTTGTATCTCTAGTACTAAATTTTACTAGTCTATAACTGGGTATCATTGAAGACTCACAGATTCCTGCTACCCCTAGTCCTCAGACTTAGCCCACATTAGAGCCATGGCAAGTGAACAAGATGATTCCATTTTGTTTCCATTTTGTTTTACCTTCCATTCTTTAGCACAGTCCCAGGTACATAGTAGGTACCTAATAAATGTTTGTTGACATACTGACCTTAGCCTACTAATTAGAAAACCTTTCAAATTAATAGTTCCAAATGGGGTGGTTAAAGTATGAATCACTATTTTCTTGCTTTTAAATTTTTTTTCCAGATTACATCAGTACAATTTTAATAATTGTCTCCTGATATTTTGGGACTCAAGTTCTCTCCTTCCATTCCTCCTACCTCTCCCTGTCCCCAAGACAGTAGGTAATATGATATAAGTTGTCTTTGTGGTATCATATGATACATATTTCCATGTTCATCATATTGCAAAAGTAGACACATAATGCTTACACTAGAGAAAAATTCATGAAGGAAATAAAATGAAGAATAGTATGCTTCAATCTGCATTCAGACTCCAATAGTTCCTTCTATGGCGGTAGATTGTCTTTTTCATCATAAATCCCTTAAAGTTACCTGTGGATCTCAATTTTCCCAGTCTCTCCTTTGCTGGTATAAATGGTGTTTTCCTAGTTAAGCAGATTCAAGCTGTACTTCTCAGGAGGAATATGGTCATTCCATCTGATGCCACTGCCCTTAATTCCTTCTTGATTTTTTTTTCTGCTTTGCTTCATGTTACAAAATTTTATAAAAGAAATTGATTGACTTCCCATTTTCCTATTCACTTGTGCTTCTTAGCATGCACCAAATGGCACTGAATTTCACCTTTTGTTTTCTGATTTTCTTATAATATCATATGATAAAAGAATTATAGATTTAGATAATAGAGATTATCAGATCTGACTTTGTTTTTTTTATAAAAGTGAGGAAAGCGAGGTCAAAAGAGTTGAAGTAATTTGTCTAAGGTTTTCATGATAAGAGGTAAAAGATTTATACCATCTTCTAAATGGGACTGATAAAGAATATATATTTCTTAGTATATGAATTTTCATTTACAAACTATATTAAGGCACATATTTTTAAAAAGCCTTACCTTTTGTTTTAGAATTCATACTAAGTATACATTTCAAGACAAAAGAGTGTTAAGGGCTAGGCAATTGGGATTAAGTGACTTCTCCAAGGTCACACAGCTACTGTCTGAGGTCAAATTTGAATCCAGGACATCTTGTCTCCAGACTTTGTTCTTTATCCACTGAATCATCTAACTGCCTCTATTGAGGCATGTATTAATTAAGACCAATTATTAAGGAATAGGAATATTGTAAATTAACCTAAAAAGACATAAATTATAAACGCATTCTTTATAGCCCATAACATAATAAAAATAGAAATGGGTTCAGGGATAAAAAAAAGATGCAGACCAAAACGGAGACTTAACAATGACATCCTAAGTAATGAGAGAAAGAACAGATCATGGCAACAATTAATTATCAAAATTTTTGTGATATAATTAAAGTGGTCATTAAATGGAAAAATATGCTCCTAAGAATTTATGGGAACAAAACAGAAAAGGAAATTAACATACAAAACCAAAAGAAGCACAAGAAGAGATATTAAAAATTATAAGAGAAATAGATAAATTGAGAACCAAAAGAATAACAATGATAAACACAACAAAGACCTAGTTTTTTTTTAAAACTTGACCATTGATAAATATTTAGCCAACCCTATTAAAAAGAAGAGACCAGAAACCCAAATCAACAGAATAGAAAAAAATAAGATAAAAATCACAACAAAACAACAAAAAAAGAATTATTAGGATATACTTTGTCCTGCTGTATGGTAACAGGCTAGAAAACAAAAGAAGTAAAGAAATAGCCTAAAAGAATCTAAAATATTCACATCAATAGAAGATAAGGTAGAGATCTTAAATAAGTCAATGTCATAAAAAGAAAGAGAACTACCTGTAAAAGAATTACAGAAGGGGGAAAATATCAAACTTAAAGAGCAATTAGTTCCAGGACTACAAATTATTCTCAAAAATTGAGAAAGAAATAACTGCATCGAGTTCTTTTCAAGAGACAAATATAGTCCTAACCTTAAACCAAAGAAGTACAAAGTAAAGGAAAACCATAGACCAATATCATTAAGAGTATTGATTCAAAATTTTTAAATAAAATCTTTCGAACAGACAATAATACCAAGAAATCATTCATTATAACTAAGTTGGATTTATAACAATCATACAAGAATAGTTGAACATTTGTAAAACAAACAACATTATTAATCATATTAAAAAAACTTGAGCATTTCAATAAATGCAGAAAAAACTCTGGATAAAAATATGGCACTAGCTCATTCTAAAAACTTGAAAAAGGTGGGGGGACAGGGCCAAGATGGCAGAGAAGGTAATAGACCCACGGGATATCTACCAGATTACCCTTCCAAAAGCCATGATATAATACCTCAGAACGAATTCTGGAGCAGCATAACTCATAAAACACACATGAATCACAAAACAACATAACACAAAAAGATGGGGTAAAATAATTTTTCAGCCCAAAAAAACTTAGAAGACCAGCATTAAAGTTCTATTCCACCAGAATGTGAGTGCAAAGCTGCTTTTTAATTAAAACAAAAGAAAACAAAACATAACTTGCAAATATAGACATAGATAGTCCTTGTGCCTTCTGTTTATCATTTCCCATATTCAGTGAACATATAGAAAACATTTAATAATCATTTATTTCTTTATGGAATTTAGTAAAACACCCCAAAGTTAGTTTTTCTTAAATAGGGAAAAGTTGGGCTTTTGTTTTTTAATAGAGAGGGGGAGAACAAGAATTTATTAAGTACCTACTATGTATCAGGCACAGTATCATAAATATTTAATTTGATCCTTATAAGAATCCTGTGAGAAAAGTGCTATTATGACCTACTTTTTACAGTTGAAGCAATTAAGGGAGACAGAGGTTAAGTGACTTGCCCAGGATCACAGAGCTAATAAGTTTTTGAGTCTGAATTTAAATTCAAATCTTCTGGACTCCAGGCCCAGGACTTCCCACTTAGCTGCCCCTAGAACATGGAATTTGATTCAACTCAATTCAAACTAATAGATATTTATTAAATACCTCCTTTGTCCTAGTCACTGGAAATACCAAGACAGATATCACAAAACCTTGCCCTTGAGCAGTTTATAATCTAATACAGTGAAAGTCATATAAACAAATCAATACAATATAAGAGAGAATGGAACAAGATTGGAAAAGAAATCTAGAAATTTGACAGGAGGGAGATCATTTTAATCTGTATAGGGGAGGGAGATAATAGAACAATCTGTTTGGAGGAGTTTGCACCTGAGCTGGCCCTCAAAAGAGCAGAGAATTTTAGCAGGCAGAGATGGAGGAGGATTCATTCCCGGTTTGAGGTTTGACATCAGCAAAAACATAGATGCAAAAGAGAGGGAGAAGAATGGAAGATGATGGATAGCTTGCTCTGGATAAAATGCCCTCCAGGACAATCTGATCACCTGAAATCTCACCTCCACATGGACTGAACCACGTTTTGATATTCCATATCTTCTCATCTCTGTCTATTTTCTCTTCCTTCTGATTGGAGAGCTGGTAGGTATAGCAAGAAATTCCTCTCAAAACCTTGTTTTAAAGTGAGTTCAGAACTTTGCAAATAATTCTCCATTTCCATTAGCATTTCCATTTAATTTCTTCTCCAGAGAGCATCATGGTCCTGTGTTGGGTACTCCCTTTTCCCCACTTTCAGTTTCTTTTTCTGGGTTGTCTTCCACATTAGGTGGTAAACTCCTTGAGGGCAGGGACTGTCTTTTTCTTATTTGTATCCCTAGAATTCAGCACAATCCCTGGCGCATAGGAGGCACTTAGTAAATGTTTGTTGAATTAAATAGAATTGAAATGGAATAATATGCAAAAAAAATCAAAAGATAGATTGGAGTCAGCAGCAATTGCAAGTTTACACTTTACTAATTAAGCAACAGCAAATCACTCAAAGCTTGTGAGTAAAGGAGTGAAATGCCAAGTGGTTATTTAATGGTGAAATGGCTGATAGGTACTCTCCAACTCTCTTGTGAGAAGTGTGAAACTTGACTAAAGAACCCCAGGAAACAGCAGGTAAAAGCCTCTTCACTATTTGAAACAGAGCTCATTGCACAGGGAGACAGAAGAAAATTTTTAAAAGAACATAAGAGTAGAAGGCAGCTAGGTAGTTCAGTAGATGGAGAGCCAGGTCTAGATACAAAAGATCCTGGGTTCAGATACTTTCTAGCTGTGTGACCTTAGGCAAGTCACTTAATCCTTATTGCTTAGTCCTTACCACTCTTCTGCCTTGGAACTGAGACATTATTGATTCAAAGACAGAGAGCAAGAGAACAAAAACCATGAGTGTAGAAAATAAGAAGCAGCCCTTTTCATAGTAGCTCAAAATACATGCCATAAGAAATAAGAGAATGTACAGTTTAAAAAGAAACTGTATAGATGTCTATGAACTGAAGCAATAAGAGGAAATAGGAGAGCATTCATACAAAGACAGCATTATAGAGGGGGGAAAATTAGGACCTGATCAAAGCAGTGATAAGACGTAAGTCTAAAAGACTGAAAATGAAATCTACCATTCACCTGCCACAGAGTCAAGGAACTTAAAATGCTGAAACAGACAATTTCAGGCACAGCCATTGTAGGAATTTGTTTTTCTGGACCTTACGTGATTGTGATGAAGGTTTTCTTATTTATTTATTTGGTTACTAGTGGGAACAGTGGAAGGGACAGGAAAATAAATGACTAGAGAGAGAAAGAAATTACTAATGTAGACTAACAACAAATCAAAAATGGTATTTGGGAAAAGTGGTGACTACCTTGTTTTATGAACCCCTATACTGATCTGTTGTCTTTTGTCTTCCGAGATTAATCTTCCTACCCCCAACTAAAGATCCATCTTATAACTACTTTGGTAGTTCTGTGTGTGTGTGTGTGTGTGTGTGTGTGTGTGTGTGTGTGTGTGTGTTTTTCAGGTTGACAATGGAATAATGGATAGAAAGGTGGCACTGGAGTCAGAAGGATCTGGGTTTCAGTCCCACCACTGTGTAATTATAGACAAGTCAGAAATGTCACATTGGACCCGGCAGCTATCTCTAAGTAGAGAATTCTTAAGGGGAAGTGGAACCACACATCTGGATCAAGAAAAAAAATGAGATTGGCAACTTTCTTATTTCCACCAAGGATTTGAGGCTGCTGATCAGAGGCATAACAGGGTCAGAGATACTCAACAGGGACCACAGTATTCTTGTTCTTTTCATTTATACACAAATGGTAAGGAATACATAGCAGGCAGAAGAGCCAGAGAGAGCCAACCGAAGCTGAATGAGTGCTGTAAGGTAGACAAAAGCAAACAGGTGAGCTTAGTTATTATTTTTAAGAGAGGGCACATGAGGAATAATAAAAAAAAAAGCACAACATGCTGCTCCTTTGAATAAGTGATGCATAGAATAAATGTTATTAGAGGCCCAGGGGAATGTTTCTTTATTTGTTAACATACCTCGTACTGAAAAGATGCCAAGGGCTGTCAGCCCCAGACAGCACAAATGTGAGGAGCCCCACATTCTAACTCTACTGGGTAGGTGAAAGCAAGGTAAGGGTTTAGTGTTTTTCCTCTCATCTTTCCTGGGGTGGGGGACAAAACCAAGAGGAAGCCCACATTTTCGTCACCCTTGACCCAGTTCTATCTTTCTTTATTTCTCTTTTCCCTCACTGTTCCCCTCCCAAATTTGACAATTGAATTTCTCTCTTGGATATACACAGCATATCCACCAACAGCCATGAACACTTCCAATTTACTCCTCTGGCACCTTTCCCTGACCTCTGAATGAGGAAAAGGCTTTCTCTCACTCTCTTGAAAGGGGTTATTTTGTACAAGGGAAAAAAATGATGGAAACATAGGCCATGAAAGTGGTGACAAATGAAATAGTGAGTTGCCCCCTTTCTTCCCTAATGACAGTGCCGGGGCATTAGCACGATATGTGTCTGTCAGTGATGGGCAATAATCCCACCCAAACACTTCAAAAAGATGTGGCCATTGATTTCTCAGACTTGTTAATCCAGGGGAAGTAAAATGACAAAGGACCGAAGAAAAGCAGCCAACACCTGTACTTCCTTTCCCTCCGTTGGCAGGTTATAGCTCGCTATCTTGTTCCTCTCTGCCTATTAACACAGTGTACTTAATTTACTCTAATTATGCTTACCCGCTTCCTCTTTTCTTTTTCCTCTCTCAGGTTCTGTGCCCAGATATGGCTTCTCCTCAGCTCTTATTTTCCACTTTACTTTAGATATTAAACCCAGTGGGTTGAGCAGGAAAGGCAGCCTGCCAAGCCCTGGGCAGGAAACACGTCTAGGGCAGTCAGCGAGTGCCTTCTTGCTCTGTGTGTGCGTGTGTTTGTGAGTGAGATGCCTGGAAACAATCCTATCTGGCCCTTTGGTTTATGGAAATGATTTCTCCCTTGCCAAGAGAAAATGTTTTCTTTTCTCTTCTTGCCTTAAATTATTGATGATGCTCAGAAAACACCGGCCCCTCCAGAAGATCCCTAGGATGGCAGTGACAAGGACATCTCAGTAATCTTTAGTGTTGTAGTAGAGTGAGTATGACCCAGGACTGTAAAACAGAGGATCTCATGGTCTAGACTCTAGGATTATCGATAGATGAGTGAAACCTTGTGTGTGTGTTTTCTCTTCCATTAGAATATGACTTCTGAGATCAGAGTTGGCTTTACTTTTCTACCTGTATCCTTAGCATGTAGCACAATGTTTGGCACATAGTGAAAGCTTAAAGCATGCTTTTTTCATTAATAAATTCATTGTTACCTTCAAGAGCTCTTTGAGGACTTCATGTGAGCAAACATTATACTCATAAATTATCTAAGTCTTTTCCACTGGAATATTGTATCTTTCTTGCTTGAAATTCAAATGAAATAACTCAGGGTCCCATAGAGACAGAAAAAACATTTAAAAACTCCTGATTTCCCATTTCGTGGAATTTTTAACAAAAGTGACTATAAATTTTTAACAAAAGTTTGTGCAGATCAGAGAATTCTATGGTTTCAAAAAATATCTAATGATGAATTACTTGAAGAGCAATTGAAAGACACATGGTGTGTATAATTTAGACCACAGAATATGACCCACAATGGTTTGCTCATGAAATGTCATATGAAAGACTTTATTGAGGACATATATGACTGAAAAAAAGAGGTAGGCCATGTGGCAAGAATGAGATCTAACAGATGGACTATCTGAACATCAGTATCCCCATACAATTAAAAGAATCAGAGAAGACTCCCCACGGATTATGGATGCTCTATGATGGATATATAGAACAAATGGGGAACAGTATTGTGCTGCCTTTGTGGAGAAAAATACTCTGATGAAATCATGAGTGGTAGGAACAACACTGGTTTCATGGACTAGGCTACTTTCTCTCTTAAAGGGCAGTGAAATCATTTTTTGAGACTTTATTGGTTCATGGAACTGGGTTCCCAATTTTTGGTGGTTTCCTGATATCCTGGGAACATAATAGGACTAACCCATGAGGAGTTATTATTCCTTAGGCTTGATGGAACCTTCATCACATCATGGTGAGTTAACTCACCTTTCTGACAAGGAACTGCCACCATGACAGATGTGGAGGAAGAAAAGAACTACATGCATCTGATTCATTGATGTATTTTCACTGAATTTCCTTGTGACTGCTGAGCCATCTTCTTTGGCTTATTTGATATTATTTGATTTTATTTGGTATTTGATATTTTAAGGTCACTGAGTGTTTCATTACATTCCAAACCTAAGCATGATCCAGTAGTCTGACTTGAATTAGGCTTGGCCAAGAAAACATAGATTCATCCATTAGTTTTAAATAAATCTTGATCAGGGCATCCTCACTGATGTTTCCATGTATTTATTTTATACATTTGTGTATATGTTGGTTCTGCCAATAGAATACAATACAACCCCCCCCCCCAGAGTAGGGTTGGGGTTCTAGTTTTGCCTTTGACTTCAAAGCACCTAACACAGTTTTTGGCACAAAGTAGTGTTTAATAAAAGTTTATTGATAGATCGATTACTTAATGCAGAAGGATATCTTTGTAACTATTCAGAAAAAAACTTTGTCTTTTCTTGCAGTATGGATATGAAAGAAAACTAGAAATACAAAAAAGTCAGAATTTATGAAATAGATACAAGAGAGCGATTACCCATATTGTCAAAACATTCTTTACTTCAAAAGAGAATTCCCTTAAGTGTTGTTAGATTACTGATTATTAACTATTTGTCAAACTGAGGAATAGGGAAGCTCAAAGCCTACGTATTCTGAGCCATTGCCAGTAGAAAATCAATTAAAAGCAAAGATAAAATATCTTTGATATCATAAATGTAGGTCAGTGATAAAAACAGAATTTGATTTGCCAAAGTTTCAGACAAATCTAACTTCCAAGAATGAGTCTGGTATGAAAAGTGATAGACATTTCATTTGCTAATCTGGCAATTATTTATCATCAAGGATATGCAAAGCACTGTACAGGCTATATTATTAGCTTCCAAAGGAAGACATAGTTCACTCATCAAAAAACTTGTAGGGTAGTGATACATCGTATATAATGTATATAAAATGTATATTTTATGTGTGTGAGATTACATGCATGATATAAACACTTATGCAAGCATGTGTGTATGTATGTAGAGGTGTGTTTATTTGTGTGTACTTCATGCATGTATGTGACTATGGTAAGCTGAATTGCAGCAATTTGTAAAATACCCCAGCACACGTGGAGCCTGTAAACACTGATGGGACTCGGATTTGAGGAGAGATTGGAGCAATAGGTCAGGAGCCTACAAGAACTTCTTGTAGAGATTTTGAGTGCAGGGTGGGAGGCAAAAATGATGGCTGGGTGCAGGAGAAGGGTGGGAAAAGTATTTTAAGTGAACTGAATCAGCAACATGGAAGGGCTTGTGTTCAGAATACAATTTAAATAAGAAGTTTCAATGCTGGGAAAGAATTATGAGAAGGAATTGCTTTCAAGGCTGAGATACCTAAATTAAACATAACAGACAATAGGTGGCCATTGTAAATGGAGTCCAAGGAAGATTATTCTACTACCAGCAATGCTTTCTTGCTGTGTATATTAATTTGTTTGGTTATGTTTGGATTCACTTTATATTAATATTCCTGCTGTTTCAGTGACATGACTTCATGATCTGCCAAAGCTGTCAGAGTCCCATTTGTGATGTATATAGACTGTGTGACCCTGGACAAATCACCTAACCTCTTAGGATTCTAAGCAATTTTTCTAAATCTGTTATTTTTTCAAAGCAGTTACCTCTCTTCAATGGGAGAGAAAGTTTTCTTACTTGGAGTTCCCTATATTAATGAAAAAACAGACTTTGTAGTAATTGGTAGTTAAATTAAATAGTAATTAAATAGTGGTAATGTTCCTAAAGAATGTAAGCTTCTTGGAGCAAAGATTGTTTCTTTTTTATCTTTATGTCCTCATTTTCACAAATGTTGGGTCTGGCACATAGTTGGCTCTTCATAAATTCTCATCAATTGATTGAGAGTATTAATAACATAGTTTGGATTCTTTGAACATACATCATACAATTGCTTACAGAATGTGGTCATGGTAAAGGGAAGGTAGCCAAGGTTCAATATTCTCTGTGAATAAACCTGTGCCAGCAATCCACCAATAATTATATACGCCCAGTGCCAATCTGCTAGAAAGAGATTTAGTCCACTTGTATCCGACTTCTTTACTTCCTCTTTTCTAGAGAAACAAAACATAGAATATAATTGTGTTCATTTGGGGTGTCAGTGGTCAAATTCAACTTGAAAGAGGTTCTTTCCTTTTAACTGTAGGCATAAGAACCTGATTCTGTACCTCAAATGCTATTTAATCTGCCAGAAATTCTTTAGCAGAAGATAGAAGAATAACATAAAAGGTTAGCATTTAACTCGTTTCTAGCCTGATGATGTCTAATAGTTGAAAGAAAAGTCTTTTATATATTGTTGTCTTGAGAAGTTTTGAATTAACCAAACCAGTTTTGACAGGGAAATGGTAAGAGGTGATATTTCTTTGCGGTCATGCTTTTAGATGAAGCACACAGATTGTATAGATAGCTTATAGTAGCATTTGTAATTAGCCAGCAATGAAATAATTAGTTTTTACTTTATTATCATTCCTTGCCAATATAGCACCCCGAGGCCTCAACTTGGAATGATTTGAGTTGCCAATCTTAGGATATTTTCTCTGTCACAACTCTTTCTTTTTTATCATTTAAATATATTGTTTCCCCAATTACATGTAACAACAATTTTCAATATATATTTTCCAAACTTGTAAGATCCAAATTGTCTCCCTTTCTCCCTCCCTTCTTTTCCTCCTCCTGGAGACTGTAGGCAATTTGATCTGGGCTCTACATATATTATCATGTAAAACATACTTCCATATTCATCAGTTTTTAAGAGCATACTCATATAAAACCAAAACCCCCAAATGAAAACTCAAAAAAAGTAAAAACTAGTATGCTTTGATCTGCATTCTTACTCCAACAGTTCTTACTCTGGAGGTGAATATCATTTTTTGTTAAAATTCTTTCAGAATTGTCTTGGATCATCTTATTGTTGACAATAACTAGATCTTTCACATTGAGCATTGCACAATATTGCTAATACTGTGTACAGTGTTTTCCTGATTCTGCTTATTTTGCTCTGCATCAGTTCATGTAGGCTTCCTAGCTTTTCCTTAAATTATCCTGCTCAACATTTTTTAGAGCACAATAGTATTCCATCACTATCATATACTACAATTTGTTCAGCCATTCTCCAATTGATGAACATCTTCTCAACTTCTAGTTCTTTGCCACCACACAGGGAGCTGTTGTAAATATTTCTGGTACAAGCATGTATAATTCCTTTTTTTAAATCTCTTTGGGATACAGACCTAGTAGTGGTATTATAGGACCAAAGGGTATACACAGTTTTGTGACCCTTTGGGCATAGTTCAAAATTGCCCTCCAGAGTGGTTGGATCAATTCACAACTCTACCAATAATGCATTAGCTTCCCAATTTTTCCACATCCCCTCCAACATTTATCACTTTCCTTTAGTGTCATATTGACCAAACTGATAGGTATGATGTAGTACCTCAGAGTTGTTTTAATTTGCATTTCTCTAATAAAGAGTATTTTAGAACATTTTAATATGATTATTGATAACTGATTTATTCATCTAAAAACTGCCTATTCATATCCTTTGACTATTTGTCAGTTGGGAAATGGCTTATATTCTTATAAGTTTGACTCGGTTCTCTACATATTTGACAAATGAGACCTTTCTCAGAGAAATTTGTTGTAAAAAATTCTCAGTTTATTGTTTTCCATCTAATCTTGGTTACATTTTTTTTTAAACCCTTAACTTCTCTGTATTGGCTCCTTGGTGGAAGAGTGGTAAGGGTGGGCAATGGGGGTCAAGTGACTTGCCCAGGGTCACACAACTGGGAAGTGTCTGAGGCCAGATTTGAACCTAGGATCTCCCGTCTCTAGGCCTGACTCTCAATCCACTGAGCTACCCAGCTGCCCAGGTTACTTTGGTTTTGTTTGTACAAAAACTTTAATATAGTCAAAATTATTCATTTAACATCTCATAATATTCTGTACATCTTGTTTGGTTATAAATTCTTCTCTTCCAAAGATCCAACAGGTAAATTATGCTCCTTAATTTGCTATAGTATCAATTTTTATGTCTAAATCATGTCCATTTTGACCTTTTCTTGTTATTGAATACATAACACTTTTTCAGTGGAAAAAACACCTTTTGTATAAGGCAGGAGTACTATACTGCTAATTTCTGTTAATTTATATTCTCCTGTGATTCCATTTTCTTGCTTGTTTGAGGGCATTATTATTTCCTGGTCATCTATGTTACTTCTTTAAGATAAATCATTTTAATCAATAATTGCCCTTTGTGAAGCCTTTCTCCCCTTTATGCTATAGCTATAGCTTTGTCCCTTAGATGGCTGCCATTTTTTTTTCTGCTTGCACATTTTTGATTAACTGGATGATAGTATCTGATATTTAGAGCCAGAAAGGATGCCAGTCACTATCCAATTCTATTCCATAATTTTATTTATTTTTATTTTTTTAATTCCACAATTTTAAAGATGAATCCCATTAATTCATTTGTTAAGGGTCTCATAGCTAGTAAATCTTCTGAAATGGGTGACTTAAGCAAATGACTTGCTTAAGATCTCATGGGGCATTACTGACAGATCTGGGAATCTAAACCCAAATCTTCTGTCTGGAGTCTACTGTTTTTTGCATTACTCTACTCTATTTTCCTAGGTGGTTGATGATACCAACAACTAGGATGGATATATCACTTAAAAGTTTAGTAAGCACTATACAAAGACAGCCAGGTAGCACGTTGAATAGAGTGCTAGGCTTGAAGTCAGGAAAACTCATCTTCATTGAGTTCCAATCTGACCTGAGCAAGTCACTTAACCCTGTTTGCCTCAGTTTCCTCATCTATAAAAAGGAGCCGGAAAAGGAAATGGAAAACCAGTCCAGTATCTTTGCCAAGAAAACCCTAAAACAGAGTCAAAAAGAATAGGATATGATGAAACAACAACAACAACAACAACAACAAAGCATTACACATATGTTATCTCATTTCATCCTCACAATAATCCTACAAGGTTAATATTATCCCCACTTTACCAGTAAATATATTGAGGCTAAGAGAAATCAAGTGGCTCGCCAGCTAATAAACTATCTGAAGCAGGATCTGAACCTACGTCTTCCTGCTCCCTGGCTAGCAATCTATCCATTGCTCTACCCCTTATAACTTCTTGATATTTTGCTAACAAAACTCAATAACTATGTGAAATAAAACAGGTGCTAGTACCAATCCAAGTACTTTGCCTGTTCATATTATCTCATGCTGAGAAATGTCCCTTGGTTCTTGGTGCTTATTTCTTAGTTTTAAAGTCCATCACAGGATTTTACCTTTCACCCCCATGGTTCCCAAGCTTCTTTAATGGCTTCTTTGTCAGAGACTTTATCAAAAATCACTTGGAAGTCTAAATAAATGATCGACTCTGATTTCCCTTTATCCACTATTTGGTGAGCTCTTTAGAGAAGGATTCTAACAGTCTAAATAGTCACATTCTCCCTCGATGCAGAGACCAGGCTTCTTCTTATCACATAATACTGATCTGCCATGGGTACTTTATAACTCCATCTTTAATGATTTTCACCACACTTTTCTCCCCCTATAGCAGTGGTATGTTGCTAAAGAAGAGAAGGTAGAAGGGGATACCCGTCCATGGAGACTCTTTGTAATAGCCTTTCAGCTGGATAGTTTATGTAGCCTTTAAGCCCTGAGGTAAGGTAGCAGGAAAACGGATTAATAGACACAGCAATCTCCCCCCAGATACTTATAGATAAACTCAGCCTTGGGCATTTAGAAAGTTGGATTTACAACATCTTAAAAGAGGTTTCTGAAAACCAGGCCTGTTTTATTTTAAAGTATGCAGCATCAGGCCTGTCCTTCCTTAATCTCTGTCACTCTTTACCTAAAGACAACCCAAATACCGGTCCCTGGGTTTAGAAAAGAGTTGTGTTTAGACTGGAAACAATCTGGGCATTGCTTTATAACAAGTAATATCTCTTTCTAGGCACTGAAATGAATTTGAATTGGAGCCAAAAGACATCTCCAGTGAGAGATCCACACAGAGACAGATACAAATGTGCTACTTGCGGATCCTGGTAAGCAGCAAGGATGGGAAAATTGGTTTCAATGAAATAAGAAACCCCTTAGACCTTCTATCAAGGCTTTTCCCTGAATCATACTTTTTTTTCCCTGAGATTCTGAAAGGACCTAATGATATGGGCTTTCCACAGCTACATATTCAGGCACATGCCAAGATAAACTCACCCCTCCTGTTTCCCATTCTCCCCAACCTCATGGCCCCATAAAATTCCCTGAACACTCATCTCTCTTTTCACTTGTCTGATTTTTGGATGATGAGTCTGAAAGCTTCATAACTTTTAGCACCCAGAGCCTTAGCCTAGTTTTATAGAGAGTTAAATAGCTGATGGGTTTGCCCCCAGCTCCTAGCCCACACCTCGTGGGGCTTTCATTGGTTTTCCTGACCCATAATTCATTTTTCAGCAGGGGGAAAAGTCCTTTAACAGTCGCGCACACACATATATACACAGATACACACATTTGTTGTTTAGTCGTTATTCAGTTGTTTCTGATTCTTCCTGACCCCCATTTGGGGCTTTCTTGGCAGAGATATTGGAATGGTTGCCAATTTCTTTCTCCAGCTCATTTTACAGATGAGGAAACTGAGGCAAAAAGGGTTAAAACGATGTTCCCAGGGTCACCTAGCTAGTAAGTATCTGAGGTTGGGCTTGAACTTGGGAAGATGAGTCTTTCTGGCTCGAAGCCCAATATGCTATCTATGGTGTCACTGTTCAGCTGCTCCCCTCTAAGTACACATCAACATACACACATATATGTATGTATACATATGCATGTATGTAAATATATGTACTCATATTGCAGTTTTCCAACTAAAAAGCACCGTACATACTTATGAATCCCCAGAATTCTTTTGGGAAGGCAGATATAGTTTTTACTTATAGAAAATTTTACTTATGAAAAAAATTTTACTTATGAAAAAAATGTACTTATGAAAAAGTTGGCATGGGGAGATCAAGGAATTTGCTTGGTCCAGCCATGCAGTAATATAGTCAGAGAAGAAATAATGTCTACTGTGTTGAGCTGCTGTATACTATAAGGAAAGTCTTTCTGCCTTTTCTCTGGAAGAAGGTTTAACAGGATCTCATCCCATTGCTCCCAACGTATTTCCAGAACCCAAGACATAGTTACTGAAAAGGTAACCTAGAGCATCCAGTAAGTTGACTCCCTGTGGTCCTGCCAATTCACTCCTGGGATTTCAGCTCTGGGGAAATGGGAGGTAAGGATATAGTAACCCAGTCTTTTTACCTTGGCCCATGAATTCCAGCGTGGATGCATTCCATCTGTAGCTGTTATCTGTGCAAAAGATCATCCAGAATATTCCCTTCCAGGGTCTCTAGAGAAAGTCCAGTGTGGGTTTATTTATTCTCAGTTTACTAGCCAATGGGTGGTTTTCACCTTCCCATATCCCTAGTGCTTAGTAGCTAAAGTGGCTCAATGGATAAGAAGACTAAATCTGAAGTTAGCAAGATCCCAGTGAAAATCTAGTTGGGGACAATTGGTAACTGTGTGACTCTGGGTAAGTCCCTTAACTTCTGTTGGTCTCAGTTATCCTTGTCTGCAAAATGGGAATATCAGCAGCACCTATTTCCAGTGGTTATTGTGAGGATAAAGTGATATAGTAACTGGAAAGTACTTAGCCTAATGTCAGGCACATAGTAATTTCTAAATAGATATATAAATAAAATAAAATAAAATTCTACTTTAATACTTAATACAATATTATAAAATACAAATTCTATTACTACTGCTATTACCACTACTGCTGTCGCTACTACTACTACTACTACTACTACTACTACCACCACCACCACCACCACCACCACCACCACCACTACTACTACTACTACTACTACTACTACTACTACTACTACTACTACTATTACCACTACTGCTACTACCACCACTACTACTACTACCACTACCACTACTACTATTATTACTACTACTACTACTACTACCACTACTACTACTACTACTACTACTACTACTACTACTACTACTACTACTACTACTACTACTACTATGCCTGATAGATATTATTAGCTTAATAAATATTTCTTGACTAACTGACCAATCCTGAAGTCATGTAAGATGCAGGAGATGTCCTAGAAGTGTGGGGATGTATATTACTTTTTAGAATGGATGCTAAGTATTGATTCCAAGGCAGAAGAATGGTAAGGGCTAGGCAATGGAGGGTAAGTGACTTGCTGAGGATCACACAATTAGACGATATCTGATTTGAACCCAAGACTTTCCATCTTCACTCCTGGCTCTCAATTCACTGAGCCTCCAAGCTATCTCTATTTCAGTATTTAATGATGGTCCCAGTCCTAGTTTTAAGATTTTGGAGAGATAAACATATGTGTGATTGTGTACAGACTTAAAAAAAAAAAAGAATATGTGCTCAATGGAATGGGCATCATCAACCCAGCAATATGTTAAATAAATAAATAGATAAATGAGAAAAAAATATATAGATAAAGAACATCGTGCATAAGCAAAACTAACATATGGTGAAGGCATATGCTAGGCAGCTAGGTAGCATGGTGGACAGAGTGCTGACCTTGGAGTCCGGAGGCTTGCTTCACATACTTCCTGGCTGTATGACACTTAACCTCTCATTGCCTGTTTCCTCATAAAAATAATAATAATAGCAATTTTAATAATGTTAATAATTATAATAGCTGGTACCTCCTCTGTACCAAGCACTGTGGTAAGTACTTTAAAATATTGCCTCATTTAGTCCTCATAATAATCCTGGGAGGTAGGTACTATTATTATCCCTATTTTACATTTGAGGAGACTGAAGTTAAGTGACTTATCCACTCTACTAGTAAGTATCTGAAGCTAGATTTGAACTCAGGTCTTTTTAAATTCAGGCCCAGCACTGTGCACTAGTGCGCTACGTGTCTCATCTATTAAAATAGAAAATATCTCACGGTTATAATCAGGATCAAATGAATGAAGATATCTAAAGCACTCTGCAAACCTTCAAGCTGGATATAAATGCAAGCTATTATTATTTTGCCAATAGAAGATAATGATAATATTGTAGCAGTTACCTTATAGGCTTGGGAAAACATCGGGTGAAATAATGTATAAAAAATGCTTAGCAAATGTTCAAGGTTTTAAGATGTCAGTTTCTTAGTAGTACCTAAGATCATATATTTACAGGTAGAAGGCACCTTTGAGCTCAGCTAAACCCAAACCCTCATTTATCAATTAAGGCAACTGAGCAACTTAGAGAGGTGAAATGACTTATGAAGTCATAAATTTGAATTGTAAGATACATAAAAGGTCACTGGATACAACCCCTTCAATTTACAGATGTGGAAACTGAAGTCTAGAGGAAATAAGACTGGACCAAGTTCTCACAGGGAGCAAGTGCCAAAGTAAGGATTTTAATCCAGGTCTTTTGGCTCCAGATCCAAATCTTTTCCCGGTGTTATGGTTAGTCTCACATGTTGCAGGGGAAAAGTGACCATAACTGGGAAAATATCTCTTTTTCTGATAAAACAATCATGACATTTTTAAAAATTGCAAATGAGCATTTAGAAAACTCTCATGAATTTGAAATTATTAAAGGGAAGACTGATCCAAATTAGTGGATAGTCTGAATTAATGAATATTTAAAAATATTAAAAATTAAAAAAATAATGAATATTAAAAAATTTTAGCTGTTTCTTATTGTATGACCTGAAGCAGCAAACTACAATAGGTCTCTGGGCTCAGTTTCTCTGGCTACAAGATAAAGAGATTGGACTAGACTCAGTGATGTGAAATACAAATCAAAACAATCCCTCTGAACTGCACATTGACTTAGAAAACCACAAATAAGCATGTTATATTTTTATTATTTTTGTTAAACATTCCAATTACATTTAAAATTTTTATATGAAGATAAAATTGTTAATAATAGTTTCCTGATATTTTGTGATCAGTGTTCTACCTCTTCCTCCTACCCTTTTGTCCTTCTCAAGACAGCAAGTAATATAATACAGGTTGTACATGTGTTATCATATAATACATATTTCCATGTCCATTATATTATTAAAAAACATATTGGTTCCACAAAAGAAAAATTCATGAAGGAAAATTCATGAAGTGAAGAATGATATGCTTGAATCTGCAGTTCCTTGAATCTATCAGTTCTTTCTACACTGGTGGATTGCCTTTTTCATCATGAATCCCTTAGAGTTGTCCTTGATGTTTGCCTTGTTATAATAATAATTCTTTCATAGTTGATCATCATTTTGTTTTAACTGTGTACCACATTCTTCGGGTTCTCCTTACTTCACTTTGAATCACTTATTATATTTTCATTTCCTTTTCCAGCTCATTTTACAGATGAAGAAACTGAGTCAAACAGGATGAAATAACTTGCCCAGAGTCACAAACATAACAACAACAACATCAATATCAACAACAACAACAACAATTATTGTCTGATTATATAATAAGTGTCTGAGGCTGGATTTGAACTCAAGAAGCTGTGTTTCCAGTCTCTATCTGCTGGTCCACCTAGCTTTCTTCACTCCCCTTACATTTTAATCTGGTTCCCTTTACACTGACCAGTTATTATTGTACACATGGGGTTGGTAAACTTCTATGCTAATATGTCTGTAGTAGATAACCTTTAAGGTCTATTCTAGCTTAAAATCATACAAAATTTTGAGAGTTTGCACATTTATATAGGGAAACAACAAAAAAGTGAGTTGAGAAATAAAACCAAGTCCAAATTTTCATTCTTTTCGTTGGACATTACCAAAATGGATTTTGAGCATCGTTGCTTATAATGGTAAATTTCTAATGTGCACATTTAAGTAGGGAAAGATAAAAAAATAAGTTAAGAAACAAAATCAAGTCCAATTATTCACTTTTTCTGTTGAACTTTACCAAAGTGAATTTTGAGCATCGTTGGTTATAATGGTAAATTTCTATTGTGCACATTTAAATAGGGAAAGATCAAAAAAGTGAGTTAAGAAACAAAACCAAGTCCAATTCACTCTTTCTGTTGGACATTACCAAAGTGAATTTTGAGTGTTGTTGGTTATAACAGTAAATTTCTATTGTGCACATTTAAATAGGGAAAGATCAAAAAAATAAGTTAAGAAACAAAACAAAGTCCAATTTTTCACTCTTTCTGTTGGACTTTACCAAAGTGAATTTTGAGCATCGTTGGTTATAATGGTAAATTTCTCAAACAGACACACACTCACACATTCTAAGATTAGCAAATACTGTCCCTCATTTATTGTCCTCCAGAAATATATGAGGGGGTAGCTAGCTCCATGTTGACTATTCTTTGCAGGAACGGGGAGAATAGTTCTCCCAGGATATTGGCGCTGTGGTCTTGCCTGTGTGAATGGTCCATTACGAGGCTGGGAGGCAGGAACATTCCGCAAGATGAACGGTACTCCTTTGCTATGAACGTAAAGTGCCAGTATTTGGAAGTTATTGTTTTTAGGACCTGTCTTAGTGTTGGATATTGAAGTTAACATAGCCAACCTGGAATACCTGTTTTTGAAAAGATATTCTGAGTAAATCTTAGGAACTGACTCTGTTAGGAGTTCAACCCAGTTGCATTTCTTTTTATTTCTGTGTGCTGTTGTAACCCGTTTGGGTGCATGCGCGCGCCTGTCTAAGTCCATATTTGTTGTTTACAATGTCATCATGGTGTTAACCTAGCTGCAGTTTTGTCTGGTTCTTCTATATACTTTGATGAAATATCTTTCCAGCCCTTCCTTAGGTGATTTGTTTTGTCTGCACTGTTTGGAATTTCCTGAAAGTGTTTAGACAAACTTACCAGAGCAGGGAAGGTATTTCCCTGGCCTATTTTACACAGTCATTGTTTTTCTCTAGGGAAGAGAGGCAAGGTGGGGAGGGGAGGGGGTGGAAGGAGGTGGGTTAAGGCTCTAGAAAAGTTTCAGTTCGTTAGGAAGGTGAATCACTTTAATTAATGTGTCTCCTAGGAAATCTAAGATAGAGTGGGACAATCTCATCACAATCAGAACTGTCCCCTACCTAATTAGTGGCATATTAGAGCTGGATTGCTGGAACCAACCAATGCAGGTCTTGTAATCAAATATGCACCCCAAATTGGCAAACATTCTGCCCCCTTTTCCCCCTTTCTTAAAGCTTTCCAGTGTTTGGTGGGAGGAGGGGGAGATGCATCTGTCTCTGTATATATGAAATACATAAAAGGAACTGGAACCACATGGGTTAGCTGAGCAATCTTCTGTTACCATCTTGAGTCTTATCATTTTTTTTTCCTCCAGCACCAGCCTTAGATACTTCTCATTACAAAGCTTCTGTATCTTCCATCAGTTTGGCCTTTCAAGCTAGGGTGTTGGTTTCATTAATTTAATAAGTACAAGGAAAGAGAGAATTCTGACTTAAGGAGACCTCAGCCTTTATTTCCAGTGTTTGTTAGCCATCGTATTCTGCATCTTGTTGCACTTCTTTGTATATGACCTCCTTCCACAGTGGAAGTTCGCAGTAAGGCAGGGCATCTTAAAGATGTCTCCATGTTTATAACCATTCATTCAAATGTTGAGCAAACATTTATTAAGCACTGAATGTGTGCTTCATTTTTATGCTATATGCTGAGAGAAAAGACTAAAGAAAATCATCCATGCCAAACTGAAACCACTAAGGTCTGAAAGATGTTTCAATACTTATAAGATTTTGGAAGGATCAGTAATTTTTTTTTTCTCAGAAGACTTGAAGAAGTAAATTGCTTCTGATTATAGAATTTTGGGATCTTAGGTTTCGGGTGCGAAGGAACCCATTTTTTTTGCCCAGTATTTTCTTTCAAATATTAGAAAAAAAGTTGACAAAGAACAGTGGGAGAAAAAGTGACAATCGACTCTGCAATTTGTTTCAGAAATTGTGCTTGAAAAATGGAATCGTACCTGGTATAATATGAGCACCTAGTAAACACTTCAAATATTTTTTGAATTGAGGCATAATGTCTTTTGGAGGTGAGTTTGCCTTCACCTTTTCTTTTGTGTGTTTGCAGGTGGTGATGAGAGTTTCAATTGTGGACCTCTTTTGTTCTCTTGTCACTAATGTGGGATGGCATGTGGGTTTGCATAGACATGGTTTTGCCTTCATTTCTTAAATCTGGGCTCTTTATTAAAAATGAACAGCAACAGTGTGTTCAAAGATATAAATGTAGGTCAACACACTGCTTACTATTAATTGATATCAACTCATCATAAGTAAAAGATAGTGTTTGTATATATTTCCATAATTTACATTGACACGCATTTTCTCATCTACTAAGCTAAAAGCTGCCGCTAATCTTATGGCTGCTTCTCATCTTTATGCGCAACTTTCTGGATTCTAGATTAACCTTACTTTCCCCAGCTTTCAAAATATAGCTTTCAGCTGACAACTTAGCCCAACACTAAGTGACTTGGATTAGGGTTCCTTTGTCTTTGACTTCCTATATTGCAATCCAACTCTTCCTTTTAGGGAGTAGCATGGTATGTAGAGAGAAAGATGGATAGATGGATAGATAGATGGATAGATAGATAGATAGATAGATAGATAGATAGATAGATAGATAGATAGAGTTACAGCCAGTGGGGTGCTGGAGTCATTTTCCAACTGCTTGAGCTGATTGTTAAATAATTTGCACTGTTAGCATTTACACTTGGGAAATCATCACATTTTGCAAATCAGGACTTGTGTTTATTAGTTTTGTTGATTTTCTAGAGTTCAAAAATTGATGAAAAAAATGTTGAGAATAAATTAAACATGACAAATTATTTAAAAGTAGGTCCTACATGCAGTTTTTCTCTTGGAAGGTCAGTTATTAAACATTTTCCAGAGAGGAGATGGGTGGCTCAGTGAATAGAAAGCCAAGCCTAGAGATATGAGGTCCTGGGGTTCAAATCTGGACTCAGACACTTGTTACCCTGGGCAAGTTACTTAAACCCTATTGCCTAGCGCAATACTCAGTATTGATTCTAAGAGAGAAAGTAAAGGTTTTAAAGGGAAAAAAAAGTGTGCCAATATTTTTTTTAAATCTTAATTTCCATCTTTGAATCAATATGATGCATTGGTCCCAAGGCAGTAAGGGTTAGGTTAAGTGGGGGTTAAGTGACTTGCCCAGGGTCACAGAGCTCTCTAGACCTGGCTCTTAATTTACTGAGTTCATTGAACACATAGATGCCCCCTATCAGCATACTCTTGAGCGCAATGGATCTCAGTATGATTAAGGGATCCTTATGTATCCTCGATAACTCTTTCTGAGAATCTACAAAGATCTCATGCAAAACTATTTTCCTAACAATACTAAAAATTAATTTGCCTATTAAATATTCCTTTCTTCTCTTAAGCCAGACAATAAAGATTTACAAAAATTTGTAACACAATGCCACTCTTCTCACTATTTTTGGTGTAGAAGTATAAAAAGGTATTTGTTATTTTGTTTTAGAAGTAGGAAATGTTATTTATGTTAACATATGATAGATTTATTTTTGTTATTTTCAAGCAAATTAAAAATATTTTAAAATAAGTTTTATTTTTCCAGATAGGAAATATTTATAGATATGGCACAGATAAACAAAAGTTCTGGGGGATACTCCATTTTCAAGAGTGTTAAAGGGGATCTGATAGCAAAAAAGAAAGAAAGAAAGAAAGAAAGAAAGAAAGAACCAGTGCTCTAGTGGATAGATTATTAGGCAAGTGGCCCCTTTATTATACTTTTACCTATATAACCTTGGAAGAGCTACTTCTGAGCCTCAGGTCCCTTCTGTTAAATGAGAGGGCTGTAGCTAATGACCTCTGTCCAGGGTCCCTTCCAGCTATAAATATATGAAGCTATGATCTCTCTCGTCATGATATTTGATTTCTCTTAGTCTGTTCCCACCTCTACAAAATGGGATCATTACAGTCATAGACAGAGATAGACAGAACCTCAAAGATTGCCTAGTCCAAATGACTCATTTTACTGATGAAGAGACTGAGAGCAAGGGAAGTTAACTGACTTGCAAGCCAGGCTACCAATAACTGGCACACCAAGAATCAAAGCACTATCCCCTGATGCCAAACCCAGCCTCATTTACACTATACTATTATAGTATCTCCATTCTCCTTTTTCTCAAAATTCATTTTTATAAGTATTTAATGAACTATGCTAGGCACAAGGCCTATGACCTAATGCAGTGATGGCCAAACTACGGCTGAGGGCCAGATGCAGCCCTCTGAAATGTTCTATCAGGCCACAAGACATTATTCCTAATCTGATGAATATACAATACAATGAAACTTCAAAAGAGTTGCCTTAGAAACAGACTGATAGATGAGCATTTCCTTTCCTTTAGTCCTCCTTTAAAAAGTTTGCCCGTCACTAACTTAATGCATTGATAGATGTTCTGTGGGACCAAAAGAATCATGATTAGAACAACTCATATTTATATAGTCCTTTGAGGTTTGCAAAACTCATTAAATACACCAAACCATTTTATTCTCGCTACTTGTGAGGAAGAAACAATTATCACTAACCCCGTTTTTCATATGCAGAAACCGAAGTCAAGAGTTTAGATGACTTTACTAAGGTCATGTAGCTAGTAAGTATGGAGGTAGGATTTCTACTTAGGTCTTTTAGAAACTGTAACTCTAGTATGCTGTTGACTATATAAGATGTTGCCTTTCATTATATGTGCTTATAGTTTTGTTCTTTTGATATTTCTCTTTGGGCATCCAAATATTCACTGGAAATGCTGAACTCAATAGCAAGTTCTTGATTTGTAAGGCTCAGGGAATTCTTTAGTAATAAATTCAGTTAGAAAGAGGAAAGATGAAAATGCTCCTTTGCCAGCTGTTTTCATTAATCTTTGTTTTTTTTAGAAAGCAAGACATTGTCTTATTGAAGTAGAATAAATATTTGGTTGTTATTCATTAAGGAAAAAAAAAACTTTGGAGCCTGGTCCAGGATGTGCTTCCAGGGATAAACCATTTGTGTTAAGGTCTTGCAGCAGAGATCAATACTCTATGCAACCATGGATTTATTGTGGAAAGACAGATCTATGGGGAATCTTTGTCTAGATGACCTGGTTCCAGTATTGTCGACTTTGTCTTCTTGGAGGGCAGACTATTATAATCTTTCAGAGGACCAAATCTTAGAAGGCATTTTATTATAAGGCTAGTGTCCTTAAGATTTATGCTGAAATCTTACCTGAAATGGGGATTGTTGGTTGAAGATAAGAGCCAGAGAGCAGGAGCTAATATGAGTTATTTGATAGGAATTCAACACCTGAGCTTATTGTCCCTGACTTCCTTTAAGATTTAGCTTAAATCTCATCTTCTACAGATGACTTTTCTTGATCTTTCGCCAAATGCTAGAGCTTTCCCCTCCAAGATTACTTTCCATCTACTGTCTATATATATATAAACTAGGTATATTTTATATGCATAAAATATACCTAGTTTTTTTGTTTGTTTGTACATATTTTCTCCCCTATTAGAATGTGAGTTCCTTGGGCAGCTAGGTGGCTCAGTGGATTGAGAGCCAGTCCTAGAGAGAGGAAGTCCTGGATTCAAATGGGACCTCAGACACTTCCCGGCTGTGTGAGCCTAGGTAAGTCACTCAAGCCTAGTTGCCTAGCTGTTACTTCTCTTCTGCCTTAAAAACCAATACTTGATATTGATTCTAAGACAAAAGATGAGGGTTTAAAAAAAAAGAATGGGAACTCCTTTAGAGAAGATCTTGTTTTTACTTTTCTTTCTATCACAAGCATCTATCAGAGTACCTGGTATAAAATTAGGTACTTACCAAATGCTTTTTAAATGACTGATGGAAAAGAAGGGTAATATGGGAAATTCTTGATTTAAAGATGTGGATAAAATACAGAACTTCAAGTCAGCAAGAAATGGATTCAAATACCACCTCAGAAGCTATGTCAACTTGCACAAACCATTAAACAGTCCTAGTCACCTCCTTTTAGAGTCATATAAAATGGGCATAATAAAACCACTTACCTAACAAAGTTGTGCTGAGACCCAAGAGAGATAATAAATATAAAATACTTTGTAAATTTGTAAATTTTGGAGCCACACAAAATGGATTCCAAACTGGCTATCCTCTTTAAATAGCATCAGAAAGAAAGGAACTGCATTGATCATGACATGTTTGATTGTTGATTTGTCTTTGAAATTTGGTTATCATTCCTCTTTTATTATTGTTGTTATTGTTTTACATTTTTGCACTTTCAGAAGTAGATTGAGAATTTGAAAACCATTTAATGCTGCTATAGAACAAATGGGAATAGGGATAAAGATTGAAGATCTGAATTTATTGGTATCAGGAACTTCCAGGATGAGGAAACACTCAACCAATGTGGATCTATTCTTCTATTACATATAGTTCTTATTTTTTTATTTATTTTTTATTTTAAACCCTTAAATTCTGTATATTGGCTCATAGGTGGAAGAGTGGTAAGAGTGGGCAATGGGGGTCAAGTGACTTGCTCAGGGTCACACATCTGGGAAGTGTCTGAGGCCGGATTTGAACCTAGGACCTCCCATCTCTAGGCCTGACTCTCAATCCACTGAGCTACCCAGCTGCCCCCTGTTACATATAGTTCTAAAGAGGTAAAGATATGGAGCAAAAATTAAGTGTTGTTTAGGGGCATAATGAAAATAGAACTGATTTTTTTTTAAATCACTAATCCCTTGATTTAGGCTAATCTAACTAACCTGCTTAAAATCTCCAATTTGAGCTTTTTAAATTTTTTAACAGTGACATTATAATTTGAGTCAGGGGTATAAAATCTTGATAAAGTTCCAGTTGACTTCAAGCAACAGCCAGTTCCCGTGTACTCCACATAAATGGTATAAAATTACTGTTGTCCCAACAATAGTTGCTAGGTTTGCTTTCCTGGTGAGTCTGGGGTTATTAGAGGCCAGTAGATACCAAGCAGGTCAAATGAAAGGTCTTATTTTAGGCCCCCTTCTATCCTGGTGAGGAATCCTAAGTAGACATACTATATTCCCAGGGTGAATGATAAAAATATTTATTTCTCCCCTTCCCTGGTTTTGCCTGCATTTCTCTCTTGGTTTCCTCTGGCAGCATTCCCTTCTTAGTCCATTAGTATAGTCCCAGAACATGCTGTGACTGCACTTTGCAATCTCAGTCTGGTTCATGATTGACTCAGGTTAGGAGCCAGCCTGAGATTCTAAGGGAAGCCATCAGTGGGAGGGGGCTGTAGGGATGATTTGCAGGGTGCTGGTGAAAGAAATGTGCTTCAACTTAACAACATGATTTGTTAAACTAGAACCAGTTCTGTTTCAGGACACTGAGGGCTTCTAAAGCCAGAATTCAAGCGGAAACATGAAACTATTTTGGAATTTTGGCTGCTCTGGCTACTCAGCATTGTTGGAATGGGGACGTTTCAACAATTCCTTTAGACTTTTTCAGCCTGTTATTAATGGGAACAATGCCTGTGGTCTGCTAAAGATTTAGTCATTTCTCTTTGCAACTAGACTGGAAACCATATATCACAGGGGAAAGAAAGCTGGCTCTGAAATGACAAGACCTAGATTCAAATCCTACCTCTTATCCTTATTCTCTGGGTGATCTTATGTTTAACTCTCTTTGTCCTGGGTGACCTTATTTTCCTCACTGGTAAAATAAAGTTGCTTTTCCTCTAGATCGGTGGTTCCCAAACTTTTTTGGCCTACCACCCCCTTTCCAGAAAAAATATTACTTAGCGCCCCTGGAAATTAATTAAAAAATTTAATAGCAATTAATAGGAAAGATAAATGTACCTGTGGCCATCACCGCTTTTCTGGATCACTGTAGCACCCACCAGAGAGCGGTAGTGCCCACTTTGGGAATCACTGCTCTAGATAGTTCTCAGTTCCCTTCCAGATCTGGAGACCACATGGCTTAAAAATGCATGCTTTCTCCTTATTAGGTCATCATTCTCCATAGAATGGTTCCTTCTGGCTTCTCTTCCCATATGTTTTCCTGTTATCCCCATGGGAAGGGGAAGGAAGAGGTTAAAAAGAAAGGGAATAAGCATTTCTAGCATGCCTACTATGGGACAGAGTGCTAAGTGCTTGACAAATGGGAATAAATCTAGTAACTATCTCCCAGGATTGTTGTTAGTATTAAAAGAGATGATAATTGATTAAATGAGATAAGAAATGTTGTAGCATTTAGCTTTATATTTCATCCTCACAACATCCTCTGGGAGTTGATGATGATGATGATGAAAATGATAATAATAATAATAAATTTTATGTCCTGTGGTGTATCAGGTATAGCCTAAGTACTTTACAAATAATATTTCATTCATGGTGGGCTGCTGGGTGGTTCAGTGCATTGAGAGCCAGACCTAAAGAGGGGAGGTCCTTGGTTCAAATCTGGCCTCAGACACTTCCTAGCTGTGTGACCCTGGGCAAGTCACTTCACCTTCATTGCCTAGCCCTTACCACCTCCTACCTTGGAACTAATATACAATATTGATTCTAAGATGGAAGCTAAGGGTTTTATAATCATAAGAGCAATAATATCTCACTTAATCATCGCAATAATCTAGCCAGGCAATGATGATGATGATGATGATGATGATGATGATGATGATGATGATGATGATAATAATAAATGATAACAAACATTCATATAGTGTCTACTATATGCCAGCCTCTAGGGTAAAGGCTTTACAGATACCTCATTTGATTCTCAAAACAACCCAGTGAGATTAATAATAATAATAATAATAATAAGCCTTTCTATACTGCTTACTTTGTGCTAGGTACTATACCAATTTTTCACAAATATCTCATTTAATCTTCACAACAACCTAGTCAGATTAATAATAATCATAATATTTAAAAAATAATAGACATTTATATAGTGCTTACTTTGTACCAGCTACTACACCAAATTCTTTACAAATATCTCATTTGAACCCTCAACAACCTCTATGAGATCATCATAATCATAGTAATAACTATATGTGATCACTTACTACAGGTCAAGAGTTATGCTAAGCATTTTATAATTATCATTTCATTTAATTCTCACAAGAACCCTGGGATGAGGGGCTATTATAATCCTCATTTTAAAGATGGAGAAACTGAGGGGAGCAGAAGTTAAGTGACTTCCCCAAGGTCACACAGCTCATAAATATCTGAGGCTAAATTTGAACTCAGGTCTTCCTGACTTCAGGCTCAGCTATCTATCCACCACCTTAGCTATCTCCCTTGGTCTTCCAATGAATTTCAGTGTTATTTTCTGTAGCTTGACACACATTTTAAAAGGATTGAACCAGTATTCACCATCCCACCTGAGCTCCACTTTTGATCCACTGTGTAATTAAGTTTCCTCAAGTGCAATGATTTGAAAAAAGGGAGGAAGTGATATAAGAGATGACCCACATTTTCCTAAGTAATGAATGCATGCATTAAATAAAAAGATGCACATGTTGTGCTTTGTGAACACTGTCTTCCTTCGTCCCCTTCAGCCCCATCACTGAGAAGAAAACAAAGCTCAGTCATAACCCAGAGTGCCATTTGCTGACTTTTTTCCCCTCTCTCCTGACTTCCCTTGGGGGCCCAAAATGCCAACACAGTTGAGATCCTGAAATAAGTGATTTATAAGTAAAATGGCCCTCTGCAGTGAAAGGTCTATGAGAGACTGGAGAATTTATTTGCTGAGTTACTATGCAAATTTCACAATTAAATCTTAACTCAGCTCCTGAGGGAATATCAAGGATTACTGAAGGAAAGGGGCTTTGACATGATTTTTTAAAAAAAGGAAAGGAAAGGAAAAGGAGGGAGAGGAAAGAAATAGCAGGAAATCCAGTCCTTCTTCCTTTCTTTAGTTGTTGGGAATTACAATGAAGAGACTAGTGGAACAGGAAACAGAAGAAACAGGATGAGGGAAAAGGGGGAAAAAATAAAACTGAAAATCCTAAATCCACTATTTTTTTTGGTCAAACTGAGTGAATGAATTTTTCTTCAAGGCCTTATTTGAACTTTATATTCTTCATTAAAAGGCAAGCAGTCTAGAGTGAAATAAAATCACACACGTCCAATAAATCTACCACCATTTTCTTCTTTATTTCTTTCTTTACATGTCCCCTCTTCTCCTTCCCAACAAACCAGCTTCCCCCCGTTGGGCTGAGCTGAACCTTTCATTCCCCCAGCCCTTCATTCTAATCCTGGAAGTCTGAGCAGGAGACTTGTGTTTTGACAGGCAGTCTCTTGGGTCTCCCCACTGAAAAGGCCAAAGCTCCCAGTGCAGCAGCAATCCTGGCCTTGAAACAGGAGACAGAACCACTCTCTTTCCTCCACTGCATGCAAATAGGGGAGACTCAGTCCTTCTCCTGCACAGGCCTCCCAGGCTTTCTGGGTGGTTGTCTCTAGAATAGCAATGGGCAAAGCTGTGATGTCTGTC
Source organism: Gracilinanus agilis (assembly GCF_016433145.1). NCBI lineage: Eukaryota > Metazoa > Chordata > Mammalia > Didelphimorphia > Didelphidae > Gracilinanus > Gracilinanus agilis. Next base: position 419,437,449 of record NC_058133.1, on the reverse strand, counting down.
TTTGCTGGGGCTAATGGCCCTGCACCTGGCCTATCGATAGCCCATCCTGACAGGACAGATAGCACCTAAGGCAAACAATATTTAGGGACTGCAGCATCTCCCAGCACTTAACACGCCACCATCAACTCATCCCCCTCTTTCTTTTTAGTTAACACTCCCTGAAGGACAACGGGCTTGTCCTTGCTGGAAACTGAGAGTGCCATGACAACGACCCTTCGCTCATTAGGTTAGTTTTATCTTTAAGGAAAAAGCACCTTTTATTTTCCAGAAAAGAATGAGCACAGAGGCTAGCTCCACATGGCTGCTGGTTATTAGTCAACAGGCAAGTAATGAGGCAGACTCGGTTTATTTGTTTTTTGGAGAATGGGGGGGGGTAAGATGGAGGAGAAATCCTGCTGAATCTCATCTTTGGTGTCTTTCTTTCTCCAGTGTCTCCCCTGAAAGCAAGAAATAGTCACTGAAAGTCATTCCTCCTATTCAAATGGAGGCTTGGGGTTGGACCCTTGCTTGGTGTCACCATCTACTTAGAGCCACCAGCCCTTCCATGGATTCAAGTAGATGTCACCATCTACTTGGATCCAGCCTGGGAAAGTGGCAATTAAGAAAAACAGGTGGATAAGTCTCAAAAGGTAATAATATTTGTGCCAAAGACAGAGACTCAAGGCTCCTGTTCCTCTTTGATGACCCTCAATCAAAATGGAGGGCTGTTGTTGTTCAGTCATCTCAGACTCTTTGTGATTCCTTTTGGGGTTTTCTTGGCAAAGATATTGGAGTGGTTTTCCATTTCATTCTCTAGCTCTTTTTAGAGATGAGGAAACTGAGGCAAATAGGTTAAGTGACTTCCCCAGGGTCACATAGCTAGTAAGTATCTGAGGCCAAATTTGAACTCAAATTTTGAACTCAAGTTTTCCTGACTCCATGCTTGGCACTCTGTCCACCACACTATCTAACTACTTCTCTCTACCCACTATGAAATGAAAATATAAAAGACAACTTCTATGTCATATTAAATACTATAGCTTGGGAGGATTTGCAGCTCCATCATCTGTGCTCTATTCACTGTGCTACCTAGCTGCACCAAAATGGAGTATTGGAAAGATTTCGATTTTTTTAAAGACTCAGCCTTGGTTTGATTTACCTAAAGATAAAGTGAGAGGTAACATTTTGTAGTGGGTAGAATACTTCTCTTGGTTAGGAAGTCATGGATGAGAATCTCCTTTCTGACACTGAGTTAGCCACGTGACCTTAGACAAGTCAATTTCAATGTGCTTCAGCCCACTCCTTGGGACTCCCCTGGTGGAGAAATGTCCCATACCTGGTGATCCTCACATTGAATTATTCCCCCAAAAAATAAAGAAAAGGAATGAACACTGATTCCAAATAAAAAAAGGATAACATTGCTCACCTTTATCATTAGCCAAGAATGGTTTTAGCCTTTTCATTCTAGGAAAAGAGTAAGGAACATAGAGAATTCTGAAAAAAAGATCTTTATGAAATAGTAAAAAAAGAAAAAAGAAGACCTGTGCACACATGATCATATAAAACAAAAAGTGGCTGAATAAGAGTGGACAAAGAAAGTTTTTGAAAACTCTGAGAGATAGCCCATTATGGACATTTTATGATTTTCTTTTTGCACCTTGGAAAGGGGTCCAGACCAATGTAATTTGATTGTATAGGGAACACCCAGTCAGGAAACTCCTTCTACCAAAAAAAAAAATAAATAAAACTTTACCCTTTTTTGGGCATCTTATAGTCTGAGAGAGTTGCCTGGGGGCACTGAGAGGTCAGGAGACTTGCCTAGAGGCACACAGCCAGTGGATGTCAAAGGTGAAACTTGAATGTAGATTTTCTAGACTCAGAGACAGGCTCTCTTTGTCCATCCTACCTCTACTTGTTTATTTAAATGTAAATCTGTAAAGCAAGTTTGTTTACTTTTTAAAATATTTATTGTGCTATTCATATTAAAGCATACCTATATTTTAAGGATTGCTTGGAATTCTGATTTTTAAATCTTTTTAAATCTCCTCTCCCTATAGACCTGTAGGTCTGACCATTCCAGAGACTGGAATAAACTTGTATAACTTTGGAAACTTTGAAATTATTTAAACTACTAAATTATTTTATATAATAATAAATTTAATAAAATAAAATTTTATTTTTATATACATTATATAACTATTAAACTATTTTAGGGTTTGAGTATGCAAATATAGGTGCCATACAGATAAAAATATAATTAAGAAAAATTAATAAAGGAATGAGGATCTTGTTTGTGACTCTCTAATATCCTCTAAGGGAGTTAGGTGATTAATGTACATTTTTCTATCTCAAATAACCAATAGAGCTTTCTGAAAGAGCAATCTCTTTCAACTTCCTCCCCAGAATAAACATGGGAATCTATAAAAGTGCCCATACTTTGTCTGGGGACATTTTGAGGGCTGTTGTAAATAAACCATATATCTCAAAGCAGGTGGGAAGCATCATGCTATTTTAAAATATTTATAATACATATTTAGATGTCTCAAATTTGTAGAGCCATTTACATTTTGTAAATGGTGCTTTTTTGTGGAGTTAGATGACCTGGGTAAAATTCATGTTCTGAAATTACTTCTTATAAGACCTTGGGTCAGTCACTTAACCTATACAAGTCTCTTGTTTCTTCATCTGTAAAATTAAGGGGTTGGACTAGATCAGTGATTCTCAAACTCTGTGAGGAAGGTATAATTATTAGTTATTGAGAGTTCTCCAAAAAGCTTTTGTTTATCTTGGTTATATCCAGGGGCATATTAGAGCTAGCTTGAAGGATCTTACAGGAGATGACTGTTAAAGTTTCAGTGTGAGCATTTATTTTGAAATTGGCCACTTTCAAAATTGGCAAATGGCACAAAGTAGGGCTTTGCAATGTGATCTTTTCATAAGCTTCTTGATCTCTTTGTCCCAATGCCCCATGCTTAAAATGGGATTGCTGAAACATCTTATATCTATTCCATGGAATTGTTGGGAGCATCAAGTAATATCAGTATGTTAGAGGACTAGAAATTTAGTGTTGAAAGAGATCCTTGAAAATCATCTTGTCCAGGGATTCTGTTGTTCTGCATTGTGGTTGAGCTTTTATCTATTTATTTTTTTAATAGATTAGGCTTAAGAAAGTGATGGAAAAAATCATACAGATAAAATAAAAAGAGTATCACGTATACATTTTCTCCCCAGAAATCCACTTTCTTTTTAAACCCTAACCTTCCATCTTAGAGATTGACTCCAAGGCAGAAGAGTGGTAAGGGATTGGCAATGGGGGCTAAGTGACTTGCCCAGGGTCACAGGGAAGTGTCTGAGGTCAGATTTGAACACAGGACCTCTGGTCTCTAGGCCTAGCTCTCAATCCACTGAGCTACCCAGCTGTCCCCCAGAAATCCAATTGTTAAAACATTTACCAGCACACTCTTGGTTATATTTATCAATTTTTTTTTATCGTATTAGAAACTAAAACAGCATAGTTTTATAAAAATAATTTTGATCTTATAGACTCCTTGAAAGGATCTCAGGAACCCCAAGAGGTCTGGCCTAGATGATTTTTAAGGATCCCCTCCAGCACTAAATATCTAATCCTATAACCCACTGATATTATTTAATGCTCACAACAACCCTATAGAATAGATACTAAATATTTTAGCACTCCCCATTTTAAATGTAGGGACATTGAGACAAAGAGATAAAGAGGCTTACAGGATATTCATATTGAAAAGGAGTGAAGAGGCTGAGACTACCTGAATCTGACTGGTAGAGTGGCCTTTTCCACCAGATCATTAGCTTCTTGTCTTCACCACTTTCTGGTTTATTTCATTTCTACCACGTATTTCTAAGCAATGTGAACAAATGAGGGAGAGAAATGCAAAAAGAAACTAATAAACAAATAATAACTTAGTATATAAGAAATAAAGAGTATCTAGTTGGATCCTGTAGGGCAGCTGGGTGGAGCAGTGGATGGTGTTGGGCTTGGAGCCAGAAAGACTCATCTTCTTCAGTTCAAATCTTGGCTCAGACACTTACTAGCCAGGCAACTTTGAGCAAATCACTTAATCCTGTTTATCTTAGAAATGGAAAAGGAAATGGCAGACCACTTCAGTATCTTTGCCACAAAAACCCTAAATGGGGTCCTGAAGAGTCTGAATGATTGAGGATTCCAAGCACCCCACCTCCCACCAATGTTAAGTGTAAAAATTACACCCAGTGTAAAAAGATACAAAAACAAACCCCAAAAATCCACAAAGGATTTCACCATACTTTATATCGATTAAGAATTTCAAGAATAATGCTATTAAAATCTTACTGTTATGGCATTTGGGACTGAATCCTCAACCATAGGCTTTGAATGGAATTGAAAATGGTCTCCATAACCCTGATTCTCCCATCTTCCCTTGTTGGAGCCTGCCCTAGTTCCTAAAAATCCTTTCTGTTGCATATCATAGGTCTCATTTCTCTTGGGCTCAGAGACATTGACAGAGATGAGTTGTGAATGTTTCCTAGGACACAGGATTTAGAGTTGTTAAGGGTCCTTAAACGTTATCTAGTCCAAGACCTTAATTTCACAGATGAGGAAATTGATACCCAAAATGATTAAGAGACTTACTTAAGGTCTTATAGGTAATATATAGCAGTGCTGATATTTAAACCCAGGTCCACTAACTTTAAATTCTTGGCATAATGCCCGTCCTGGTATAAAAACCCAAACTGTTACAGAAATTAGGCTGAGTCTGGTCAATAGAATAGTCAAGGTCTGGTAATTAAAGAAAATGAAATTCAAAAATATAGTTTTATATCTTTTTCAATTTCTGGCATATTTTTCTTGTAAGAACCCTCTGTGTATAACCTGAGTAAGTAATATAATTGGCCCTGACTATGTTGATAGTTGTAGCATCATTAGTGTAGTTTATTATATTTATTTACGTAAAATATGGGACTAAAAACTTGGCAGGAGGAAATAAAAACATGAAATGATGGAATATTGACTTAGAGATAAAATAGAGATTAAAAAAAAATAGCAAGACAGAAACCTGAATGGCCTCAGAAGTTGGAAGAATTTAAAATGATTAATTGAAGTCAAAGTCTTATATTAGAAGCACCTAATTAGTATAATGGCTAGATTCCTGGACTTCAAATCAGTGAGACCTGAATTCCAATTCTACCTAAGACTCTTGCAAACTGTGTGACCATAGGTACTTCATAGCTCATCTCAGTGTCCGTTTTTTTTCATCTATAAAATGAGAAAAATAGCATATCTCACAGGGCTATTGTAAGGATCAGAAAAGATAATATGTATGATACTTTGTAAAACTTCATGGGCTAGATATAAATGCTTGTAGCTATCATTGTCAGTTTATAGGGATTAGTTGAAGCAAGGAAGAGCATTTTGTCTGCAAATGATGAGACAAGGCAAAATGATTGTGACATTCAGATAATTTATATGCTCTCATATAGAAGGATTATATTTATTTTCTTGGCCTCAAAAGGCAAAAGTAGGACCAATGTGTAGAAATTAAAGGGAGATATATTTTTGCTTAATTTAAAAAATTCCCAACGATTAGAACTATCTCCAAATTAAAGAAGTTGTCTCACAAGATGAGTTTTTAGAATCTTCAAGTTCTAGAATCCTTCAAGTTGAGGAGAGATGTTCCTTGTCAGAAACATTATAGAGAAGGGATATTTCAGGACTAGTTGATCTCTAAGGTTATCTCCTATTTACCCTATATTTGGTTTGTTTTGAACATTGTTGTTTGCATGTTGTATTATTCCTCACTAAATTGTGACTTCCTTGAGAGTGGGAACTGCCTTTTGCCTTTCTTTGTATCACCAACACAGTGTAGTATCTGGCAGAACTTGGGCATTTAATAAATGTTTAATGACTGATTTCTAAGAACTGATATGGGCAGGATTCTTGGCTAGTAATAGAAAAATAAAATTCTAGTTTTAATTCTTTTATATACCAACTAAATGACCTTTGGTCTTAATAATAATAATATTTACATCAAATAAGATCAAATGACATAAAATATTCATGATGTTTTCTAAAGCTTTATGTGCTTTATAAATACTAGTTATTGTTGTTGCTGTTGTTGTTGTGGTTGTGGTTGTTGTTTTGCTGTTGTTGTTGCTGTTGCTGTTATTATTAGGCAGCTAGTGGTACAGTGAATAGCTCCTGGCCAAGAATCAGGAACTCTTCCTGAGTTCAAATCTGGTTTCAGACACTCACTAACTGTGGGACTCTGGGCAAATCACTTATCTAATTTATCTCAGTTTCCTCATCTTTAATAAGCTATAGAAGGACATGGCAAACCACTCCAGGATTTTTGTCAAGACAATCCTAATGGGATTATGAAGAGGACTGAAAAATTACTGAATAACATTATTATTTTTGTTATTATTAAAATTGTTATTTTAACATGGTTGTTTTCAGTTTACAAAAAGCTTTCTGCACAGTCCTATAACTTTAAAAATACCAATACAATGCTTTCCAATGTATAAGATGGGGAAATTGAGGGTAAGTTAAATGACTTTTCAAATTACTAAGCTAAAAGAGTATCAAAACCAAAACTCAAACTCAGGTTTTCTGGTTCTAGGCCCAATATTTTTACCAATGCATCAGTCTCTTAAGTCATTTTCTCTTGGTTTCTTTTTCTCCATCCACAGAGCAATAGGATTGGACTAGATGATCACTAACAGCTACATGAATTGATGGGTTTTTGGAATCCATTTGCAAGTTTTCTTTAGCCAGTAATGACCTTTTCACTTTAATGAAAACTACTTGCTGCTATAGGGATTTTTTTGTATGTGTGTTTAGTCCAACCCTAAGCAAAATTTAACAACTAAATTAACTGTTTTTTGCAAGAAACTAAATTTGTCATGGGAATACTGAAAAAAAACTCACGCCTTAAGGATTTGAAGATTCAGGCCGTTAAAACCAATGTAAATAGCAGTCTTGCTCTCATAGCCTCAGTAAGGATATGCAAGAACCTTACAAAGATAGGTATATAAAAAGGGACAGCAAAAGAATAGATAATAGCTAATAAGGTACGTGTGCAAAGTGTTGGCCCATTTTCTAGGGTTTCAGATAATAACTCATTTCTCATTTTCTTTGATAAGATTTAAAAGAAAGAGACAGAGATAATTTTGTATATTATGAGACATGCCTATAAACAAATTAGATGTTATCTGCTGAATTATATGTATGTTGGCAGCGTATTCCAGTCAAAGTCCAGACCCTTTGATCAAAGTGGGAAACATAGTCCAGAACAGAGGAATCCACACATGAAGAAACTTGAGTTCTAACCTCACGTTAGCCATTTACTTACTATGTTACCTTAATTTAAGAATGGGATTTGCGCAAGGGGGATGGGACAGAAGGAGCCAGAGAAGGAGTGGCTGATGGTTGGTGACAGTTGGTGACAGTTGGTGACAGTTGGTGAAGGTTGAGACCAGAAAGGATTCTGGGTGATTCTCCAGAGGAAGGAGGAGGAAAAGGGAGAGGAAGGAGGTGGACATCCCAGCTCAGATCCAGTCCTGAGGGCTTCCTAAGGATCTTTCTTTGGACACTGAAACCCCAATAGCCTGGTCAAAGGCATCCCATTGCTTCTCACCCAACAAGACTTCAATCATGGAGACAGCTAAGTGTTTGGACTCCATTTTGGGAATGATCTTAGTCTCTTTCACCCATTACCCAACCTTGCTGAGAGACCCTTTCTGGTTTGACTTGCAATCATAGAAAAGGATAGAAATAGGAAATAGAAATAGAAACTGAAGGAGAAGGGGCAAGGGAAGATGCTTAGGAGTGGGAACCCCAACAGTTCCCACCTGAGTGAAGGACCCCATAAAATAGAGAAGAGGGCACCCCAAAATCCCTCTGCCCTTCACCCCTTTCCCCAATCCCTATATTGATATTAATAAAAGACATTCATTAGTCAGATAGCATTCTGGAGTGCTGAGAGAAGAGGGGGAGGGGAATCACAGCTTGGTCTGGCTGCCTCCATCTTAAAGCCAGACCACCCACTGTGAAGTTGACTGATCTCCGGGGAGGCTTGCGTGGACCCTGCCCTCATTCAGAATTGGATTGGGGTCACCCATACCTCATCTTATAGGGAAGCCTTGACCCCAACTCCTGTGGAGTGACATGACCATCCAGGTCACCCAGTTTTAGGGTGATACCCCCTTGAAATCCCCAGAGTGTATATACAGCAGGAGTGGAGAGCTAGAAGAGCATCTCACCTCATAGACTCTCTCTTTCTCCCTTCTATCATAACATTAGAGACTGGATCTGTTTATTATTACACTTAGTGCCTTTTAGTCTTCCAGGACCTCAATTGCCTTATCTATAAAATGAGAATAATCACAATTGCCCCCTAGCCGTGTTGTTATCCTCCACCTTCATTTTCTCTTTCCATTCTATACTAAGTTGATATTGTTCCTCTTTATTTATACATCCACTCCCATGAGTTCAATTATTTTGACATGTATATATGCATATATGTATTACATGTTATATATGTATATATTTATATAATATAAAATAATTATGTATATATATGCCACACACAGGTAGGGTGTAGTATATACTACACACACACACACACACACACACACACACACACACACACACACACAAATTTTGTTGTCATTCTGTCATTCATTTGTGTCTGATTCTGTTCACAACTCCATGGACTAATTTTTTCCATGGGGCTCTCTTAGTACTGCCAAGTGATTTGTCATTTCCTTCTCCAATGGATCACTTTTTTTTTTTTGTCAGAGCAATCCACTATGACCTATTTATCTTGGATTACCTTACATGGCATAAATCATAGTTTCATTGAATTATTCAAGCCTCTCTGTCATTACAAGACTGTGGTCTGGGAAGGACTGTTGAGTGAGACTTGCTTAGGATCACACAGCCAATAAGTATCTGAAGTTGGATTTGAACTCAGGCCTTCCTTTCTCTAGGACCAGCAATTTTCACTCTATATAGATTACACACACAAAGAGAGAGAGAGAGAGAGAGAGAGAGAGAGAGAGAGAGAGAGAGAGAGAGAGACAGAGAGAGAGAGAGAGAGAGACAGAGAGAGAGACAGAGAGAGACAGAGAGAGACAGAGAGACAGAGACAGAGAGACACAGAGAATTAGAACTCAAGTTCTTTGATAACTGGACGCATCTGGACCTGACTACATACCCTATTTTGATCAAAGATCCTAGAATTTGACTAGAACATATTGCTAACATGTGTACAAACATAGGAATTCAGCAGATAAACCCTGATTTGACTATAGGCATCTCTGATAATATTCAAAGAAAGTTATTTCTATCTCATTGTTTTACATCTTTATTTTTGTATTTATTTATGTATATATATGCCCCCAACGTACATGTATATGTTATATGTATGTATGCATGTGTATCTCTTGTAATCTCCAGTTTCATATTGGCAACTGTATTTTATATATCTTACTCTAAAGATAACTCCAACTTTGCTTATCCAAAACCTATTACTCTCAAGGATACCACCATATTCCCAGTACCGAAGGCTTATGACATCAATGCCTTCTTTGACTCTATTCTCTTATCCTACATATTCAATCTATAACAAAATCTTATCATTTTCCCCTTTATTACATCTCTCCTATACATCCCCTTTTCCCCATGCAAACAGCTCCTGCTCTATTTCAGAACTCATTATCTCAAACTGGACTATTATAAATTCTTCTTCTCATTGTCTCTCAACCTCAAGTCTTTCCCCATTCCAGTTCATTCCAAATCCAGGGCCAACATCATTTTCCTAAAACACAGGTTTGACCGTATCATCCTGATACTCAGGTACAAGCCAGGGTCTTGCTATTACCTCTAAGATAAAAAATAAAATCTTCTGTTTTTCATGAAAAGCTCTTCATAACTTGACCTCTTTCTATTTTCCAGTCTTTTTAAATTTTGTTGTTGTTCAGTTGTTTTAGTCTTGTCTGACTCTTCATAACCCCATTTGGAGTTTTCTTGGCAGAGTAGTCTAGAACCGTTTGCCATTTCCTTCTCTAGTTCATTTTACAGATGAAGAAACAGAGGCAAACAGGGCTATGAAATATCTGAGGCTGGATTTAAAATCAAATCTTTTGGACTCTAGATCCAGCACTCTATCCTAATTGTCCTTCATATATATATATATATATATATATATATATATATATATATATATATATATATATATACACACACACACACACACATTATACTTATACTCTATGAGCCAATTACAATGGTCTCCTTGCTGTTTCTTGCACATAGCACCCCATCTCTCCTCTCTATGCTTTTGCACTGACTGTCTTCATACCAGAAAAGGTCTTCTTCCTCATCTCCACCTCTTAGAATCCCTGAATTCCTTCAAAACTTAGCTCAAATGCTATCTTCTATAGGAGATCTTTCCCATTCTTTCATGACTAGAGCCGTTCCTCTGCTATTAATTTCCATCTACTTTGTTTTTTTTTTATTTTAATTTTTTAGAAATTTTTTCCATGGTTCCATGATTCATAGTCTTATTCTTCCCTCCACCTTCCCCCACCCTCCACAGCAGACACGCATTTCCACTGGTTTTTACATATGTCATCAATCAAGACCTATTTCCATATTATTGATAGTTAGCAGCAACAGCTTTTTCTAAATATTTTATTTTTATTTTAATTTCCATCTACTTTGTATATCCAGTTACTTATGTGTCTCTCCAAGGAGAACTTCTTAACTTTTTCCTTGACCCGTTTTTTTGCCTTTCTTTGTAGCTCCAGGGCTTAGCCTAGTGCCTGACACTACCTCGTGGTTGCTAAGGGCTTGTGGACGGACAGACTGAGAGTGTTTTCAGAGTAATATATCTAAATGGCAAGAGTGAAATGGACAAGGGAGGAGCAGTCATTCCTCGCATTCCCCAGCATCGTGGTCCGTGCCGTCCCCTGTGGGAGCCCAGAACATGCGCTCCTGTGCGCGTTTTGCTAACAGGGGCATCTGGGGACAAAACAGACAGAAAAAGAGATCGTGCACATGTGCACGTGTTTGCGAATGCAAGGGGGACAACCTTTTATTAGGCAACAGATATGCTGAGTTTCAGGTTTATGTTACCAGGAGACTTGGAGAACTTGAAACTCAGCCTAACTAGGTCTGCCAATGGCCTCTAATGAAAATTTCCATTTGGAGAGACTAGATGTTGACTTGGCATGACACCAAGCAAGCAGCCTGCTGCAAAATTTTACACCAATTGTATTTCTCCTAATTAAACCCTGTCTGACCTCAGCATTAAGAAACAATTTGTTTCAGGATATAACCAGCACACATAAGCAATTACATTCTGTTTGCCCCATTAGCATTATTTGGCTCCTTTGCTATCCAGGGCCGCTACTGTAGCAAATGCTTCTCAACGCCAGAGCTATAAAAAGCCTTGAGTGTTTGGGGTTTTTTTTCCCCCAGACTAAGAATATCATCATATTTTAGCCAAGCCAAAGACTCTGGAACAGTATGCCTCCGTATTTATTCTGGGGGGCGAGAGGAGGGAGTAAAGAAGAACAGGAATTCTTCATTTGAGCCTGAAGCTTTTTCAGTTGTTCTATCTTGGGGGGTGGGGGGAAATTCCTGTAGAGGAACTAATAAAGTATGAGCTTATTTCAGCCTTGTTATTTTTCATATTCGCAGTCAGCTTTTGACCCCTGCACTTCTAAATTGATTGTAGCTGTCAGAATAGGAGAACCTTAGATTCCAGGCCAGGGGCACTGAGCTCTCCTGGTTAAGTATTTGTTAGAAAAAGAAAGAACCAGCCAATTAGATCCCTTTAAAAGACAGGATAATTAGGGAGAGGGAACCCTGATGATTCTTCTCAAACCCTTCCAAAAGATAAACTCTTTCCAAATTAGATGATTGATAGAGTAAGATTTAGAAGGGCAATGGAGGCAATGCAGTCCAAAGCTTTCATTTGACGAGTGAAGAAATTGAGTTTCAGGATTTGCTCATGTTTGGTACATTTCAGAGGATTTGAACCCAGGTCTCCCTCACTCCAACTTTACTTTTTATCACTGTTCTGCTTCCTAATTGCTTATTTCTGTTCTCTAGCTTCACCTAATTTTATATATCAGAAATTTATATAGAGAAGCAGTGAAATTTGTGGCCAGCGTTCACATTAAAAGAAACATGAAAATTATTAAAGAGATGAAAACAAAAAAGGAGAGAACATGGAAATTAAAGAGATGATAACAGGGGGCAGCTGGGTAGCTCAGTGGGTTGAGAGTCAGGCCTAGAGACGGGAGGTCCTAGGTTCAAATCTGGCCTCAGACACTTCCTAGCTGGGTGACCCTGGGCAAGTCACTTGACCCCCATTGCCTACCCCTTACCACTCTTCTGCCTTGGAGCCAATAGACAGTATTGACTCCAAGAGGAAAGGTAAGGGTTAAAAAAAAGATGAAAACAAAAAGGGAGATAACATGAAAATTAAGAGATAAAAACAAAGTATAGCCCATTGGGATAAGCACAATACTTATAATTCATACAAATATGTGGCTTTAAGAAATTCTAAGCAATTTTTTAATAAATTATCTTGATGGGGCACTAGATGGCACAGTAAAGAGAGTGCTAGCCCTGGAGTCAGGCAGACTGAGTTCAAATCTGACTCCAGGCTCCTACTAGCTGAACAAGTCACTTAACCCTGTTTGCCTCAGTTTCCTCATGTCTAAAATAAGCACAGCACCTGGCAAATAGTAGGCATTTAATAAATGCTTATCAATTGATTGTCAAGATTCTCAGAAAACAATGTTGTGTAAATTGTGAAATATTTCAATTACATTCATTGTCAAATAATTCAAAATTGATTTGAAAGTTTTTAAAGCACTATTACCCTTTGTACATCATCAGTAACATCTACTGGCTACTGTTTTGTGTGTGAAAAATAAAGCTATGTCAGTGTTATGGTGTAACTTGCTTGACTATATCAATCTGATGCCAAGAAAGACTTGGGGCAGGGGTGGTGAAAGTTGTGGTGGTGGTGTTGGAGTTGGTAGGTATCAAGAGTTAAAAAAAAAGAAAATTACCTTGATGAAACTTTAAAAAATATATAAAGAAGAGAGCAGAAGGAATTTCAAAAGGCAAAGATTAATAGAGTGATTTTGCTGTTCTTGTTCAGTCATTTCAGTCATGTCTCTGACTCTGTGATTCCGTGTGGGTTTTCTTGGAAAAGATACTGGAGTGACTTGCCATTTTCTTCTTTAGCCCATTTTACAGATAAGGAAACTGAGGCAAACAGGAGTAAGAGACTTGTCCAATGTCACCCATCCAGTAAGTGTTTGAGAACAGATTTGAACTCAGGGAAATGAGTCTTGCTAACTCCAGGCTCATTATTCTATACATTGTGCTACAATTTTGTTACTACTTGTTAAATTAAATATATTCTTTAAAACTGTATATAAAAGAAGTCTGCAGTTTCATATGCAATCCAATTTCCCTTCTTTGTATATAGCAATGTTCTTTTTTCTTAAATTCCAAAAAAACAAAACAAAACATTTTTTTTAAAGTAGCTGTGTTTGCCATAAGAACTGAAAGGTGAGCCTAAAGGGTATGGATTAAAAAATATACAAGAGGCTTGAGAAAAAACAAGCAAAAGCTGATGAGGGTTAGGAAAACAAATGAATGCACATTCTAGTCTAAATTCTCTATTCCAGTCGTTTGGGATGATGCATCATTGTTGTTTTTGTGTGCAACTCTTTATGACCCCATTTGGGGTTTTCTTGGCAAAGATCCTGGAATGATTTACCATTTCTTTCTCCACATTATTTTACAGGTGAAGAAAATGAGGCAAATAGGGTTAAGTAACATGCCGTTTTCTTCTCCAACTCATTTTATAGATAAGGAAACTAAGACAAATAGGAATAAGAGACTTGCCCAAGGTCACACAGCTATTAAGCTTTTGAGAACAGATTTAAATTCGTGTTTTTCTGACTCCAGGCATGATGCTCTATCCATTGAACCACCTAGCTTCCCCATCATTGGTGTATTATGACATTTTTAGAGTAGGTAGATATTCATGGTGCTCATGCTATATGTGCATATCTACTATTCCCCCCTCAAGTTTTTTTTTATGTTTATTTAAATGTAGGTTCATGAGCATCACTGGTAATATATATAATATATATATATACACACATATACATATACATATATACATACTCATATAATATAAGTGTATTATATGAGTATATATTACATATTTTTTTTTCCATGTAGTATCCAATTTTTCTTCACTTCTCCTTTATGCTGGGTTTTTGCTGATATTTTTTTATTGATTGTTGGGTAAGAAGTAAGTTTAAATATCTCTAAAGATTTTTGTATCTTTAGCATAAGTTTGATCTATATAAGGAGGTTGCTCACAAGGCTTGAGGTCTTCAGTTCCTAACCAGAGTCAAGCTTTATTATGAGACAAGTCCTCTCTCAAATAAACCTGTTTCTTTTTGGCTTGGAGGCTTTGTTTTATTGTTCAGCATCTCGGATAATAAATTTCCCCACAAGGATCCCTAACATGACTACCCAAAGACTTATATAAGGCAACTCATATATAAATATGGTGCAGTGAATAAGGTGCAGGGCCTGCAATTAGGAAGACTCCTCTTTTTTTTTTTTTTTTTTTTTTTTTTAATTTTTAACCCTTGTACTTTGGTGTATTGTCTCATAGGTGGAAGATTGGTAAGGGTGGGCAATGGGGGTCAAGTGACTTGCCCAGGGTCACACAGCTGAGAAGTGGCTGAGGCCGGGTTTGAACCTAGGACCTCCTGTCTCTAGGCCTGACTCTCACTCCACTGAGCTACCCAGCTGCCCCCAAGACTCCTCTTTTTGAGTTCAAATCTGACCTCAGACACTGTGTGATCATGGCAAGTCACTTAACTGTTTGCCTCAGTTTCTCAGCTGTATAATGAACTGGAGAAGGAAAAGACAAACTACTCCAGAATCTTTGCCAAGAAAACCCCACATGATGTCACTAAGGGTCAGTCATGATTGAACAACAAAATCAAGACTTAAATGTCAAAAAAAAGCAACCAGGAATACCTGAGGTAGATTAGAGGAAAGATTTACTAATTTTGAAGTTAGATGGTGTAAGGTGATTCTCAACTTTACCACTTACCACTTGTGTAATCTCAACAAATGATTCAACATCTTTGGGCCTTGGTTTCATCATTTGTAAAATGAAGAAGGTTGACAATATATCTTTTAAGAACTCTCCCAGACTGAAATCCACTAAAATGCGGCTCAGATAACTTCAAGGTGAACACAATCTGGGTTTCTTTCTCATTATATAAACTGATAGATTTCTCATAGCCTTATCGATTGTGCTTGTTTTCTCTCAAGCCTCTTGTATATTTTTTTAATCCATGCCCTTTAGGCTCACCTTTCAGTTCTTATGGCAAACACAGCTACCGTGTTTGTTTAGGTAGATAGATTCCTAGGTATTTTATATTGTCTAGGGTGATTTTAAATGCTGTTTCTCTTTCTACCTCTTGCTGCTGTGATGTGTTGGAAATATATAGAAATGCTGATGATTTATGTGCATTTATTTTGTATCCTGCAACTTTGCTAAAGTTGCTGATTATTTCTACTAGCTTTTTAGTTTATTCTCTAGGATTTTTTAAGTAGACCATCATATCATCTGCAAAGAGTGATAACTTAGTCTCCTTATTGCCTATTTTAATACCTTCAATTTCTTTTTCTTTTCTAATTGCAACTGCAAGTGTTTCTAGTACCATGTTAAATAGTAGAGGTGATAATGGGCATCCTTGTTTCACTCTTGATCTTATTGGGAAGGCTTCTGATTTATCCCCATTGCATATGATGCTTGTTGATGGTTTTAGATATATACTGTATTATTTTTAGAAAAGGTCCTTCTATTCCTATACTTTTTAGTGTTTTGAATAGAAAAGGGTGTTGTATTTTGTCAAAGGCTTTTTCAGCATCTATTGAGATAATCATGTGATTGTTGTTTTTTAACTTGTTGATATAGTCAATTATGTGGATGGTTTTCCTAATGTTGAACTATCCTTGCATTCCTGGTGTATATCCCAACTGGTCATGATGGATAACCCTCTTGATCACTTGCTGGAGTCTTTTTTTGCTAGTATTATATTTAAGATTTTTGTATCTATGTTCATTAGGGAGATTGGTCTGTAGTTTCCTTTCTCTGTTTTTGGTCCACCTGGTTTTGGAAACAGTACCATATTTATGTCATAAAAGGAATTTGGTAGGACTCCTTCTTTGCTTATTATGTGAAATAATTTGTATAGTATTGGGATTAGTTGTTCTTTGAATGTTTGATAGAATTCATTTGTGAATCCATCAGGCCCTGGTAATTTTTTCTTAGGGAGTTCTTTGATGGCTTGTTCAATTTCTTTTTCTGATATGGTATTATTTAGGTATTCTATTTCTTCTGCTGTTAATCTAGGCAATTTACATTTTTATAAATATTCATCCATATCACCTAGATTGCTATATTTATTACCATATAATTGGGCAAAATAGTTTTTATGATTGCCTTAATTTTTTCTTCATTAGAGGTGAGGTCTCTCTTTTCATCTCTGATACTATTAATTTGGTTTTCTTCTTTCCTTTTTTTAATTAGATTTACTAGAACTTTGTCTATTTTATCTGTTTTTTTCAAAATACTTCTTTTTTTGAAAACAGCTTCTAGTCTTATTTATTAATTCAATAGTTCTTTTCCTTTCAATTTTATTAATTTCTCCTTTGATTTTTAGTATTTCTAATTTAATTTTCATCTGGGGATTTTCATTTTGTTCAGTTTTAGTTTTTTAAGTTGCATGCCCAATTCATTAATCTCTGCCCTCCCTAATTTGTTAATATATGCACTCAGTGACACTTTGGTCCTCTTTCTTCTTGAAGCTCATCGTTTTCTATCTTGGTGTGGAAGGGTGAGGAGATTTTAAGATTTGCTCAGTCTAAGCTGCCATCTTCCCAGAATATGTATTCTTCTATCTGATTGCAGCCCACATATTTGCTCTGATCTGTGGTATCTGCATGTGTTCTAGTTCCTATCTATTGCTTCTTTGGTCCCATCTTATGGTTCTACCCTTGTATAGATCCCTGAACTGTGAATACTCTGAATTACCAGCCTTTCTTATAGCATCTACTTCCAGATCCTTCCTTAATTGTATCTTTGTTCACAATCAGTAGTCTTGGAGTTGACATTACAATGAAATAAACAGTCTCAAAATACACACTAGGATGGCTAACCAAAACAGTACAAAGTCACAGCAAAAATCCCAGTTGGTATCAACTAGTCAGGCAAAGAGGAATTTGAAGAGCAAGTTAATGTGGTCTTCAAGCATATCAAGTGCTATTATAGAGTAAATGACGACCAGCTGATTTCCATCTCTGTAATGGACAGAGAAACAAGAGAAAATACACTTAAATTGTATTTGGCTGTAGGTGCTCAATAAATACCTGTTGCTTGCCTGATTAAACTGCTTCATGACATTTAGGCTAGACATAAGGATATAATCCTGACAGTGAGGACTACTGGGAAGTGGGAGGGGTCACTGAGGGAAAGTGAAGGATCACCTTAGAAAGTATTCCAAAAAGATTAGAGGTTCCTTGAGGATGGGAATTTATGCTGTGACTTTCCCTGAAGACAAAGAGGAGAACTAAACTGCATCTCAAAGAATATTAACGTGAATGAAAGTAGTGGAAAGATGGATTATCTGATGATAGTATTTTAGCATGAATAGCATGATTTTCTATAATGTAGAATTTAGTTATATGCATGTTTGTGTATCCACATTTGCATGATGTAATCATTAATTACTTCCTAAACTTAATGATCCTCTCAGCATTCTCTTAGTTTCTGCTTTATCAAACCTACATATCCTTACATTCCATTTGATTCAAGTCAGTTCAGTTCAGTACAATTTAATTCAATGCATCTTTATAAAGAGCCATCTAGAGAATTGAATGCAAAAAGAACTAAGTTCAAATCATACCTCTGAAATTAACCAAGGACATGTTACTTTACTCCTTTGATTTTGTTCCCTCATCTGTAAAATGGAGAGAGGGCTGTATGGGGTATCCTGAAAAGACTAGCACACCATGGTAAAGCCATCTAAGTAGAGCAACTGATCCAGGCTGAGGGTAACCAATAAGTCTTAACTCATTGATGAGTTGGGGGAATGTCTATTCCCACTATGCAAAGACTTCCTCTGGCAGAATGGGTAGATGAGAACAATTTGTTCCGCTGGTCATCAAGGTGGTAGAAGCAGGTGCTGTAGAGCATTTAGAGATTGGTCAGACATCAAAGATGCCAAGGCCATCCACTGTATCCTGGGCTATCAACAATTGTCCTGACTTTTGTCTTGCTACTGGATGATTCTGGAAGAGAGAGTAAAGCTGATGACTTTGTGCAATTCTGCCTTACTTAAAACCCATTCATACACAAGTCAAGACATCACCCCATAATGTCATTGGTCCTCTTTGAAAAAGGACAAACAATAGGAAAATGGGGATGACAGTTTTAGTAATACTTACCTCATAGGGTTGTTGTAATAATCACTTGATTCTGTAAATTATTATTACATTACATATATAATGATATATAAAATTATACAAAATATTTTTGCAAAGTTTAAAGCATTACATACCCACCACCTATTATCATCATCATTATTATAGACAATAATCATAATTATTATATGCAGAGCTCTGTGTGAAGGACATACAAAGATAGGACACGATCAATGCCATCACTAAATTTACAATCTATGGCATCACCTTATTCACTTAGTAAGCATTTGCCAAGAGCTTCCTGTGTATGCAACCACTGTGCTAAACAGTGAGGACACACATAAATTTATGATCTCAACCTTGGTCTCCAGGAGTATGCAATTTAATTGGCAAAATGTACTCACAGATTATTTTGGTATGAGGAAAAGTGAGATAAGTTTTAAAAAATCATAGGTCTAGGTAGAGTATTTTGAGTCATGGCATAGTAGAAGAGGCCTTCATTTTTAGAGGCCAAGATCCCAGTGAACTGAGTTGAATTAAATTAATTCAAATTTTATTTAATTTAGGGACTTTCAAGGAAGATAAAGCAGAAATTAAAAGAATACTTGGTTATTATATGTGTGATGCTAGAAAAGCTAATTAGCATCTTTGGTCTTCAGTTTCTTCATCTGTACAATGAGGAAATTAGACTAGATGATCTTTGAAATCCAACTTGGCTACAAATTTGTTTTGATCTCTTTCATTTGTTGAATGTAAAAGAAAATAGAAATATAGTCATGAAAGAAGACCTTCATGAGGTGCTAGCATCTAAACTGGGTCTTAACAGAAGGATTTCAACAGAAATGTGAGTATGAATCTAATCCAGGCAAAGAGGGTTGGTTATGGGCAAAAGCATAGAGATGAGAAAGGGGAGAAAGAGAACAGAGTATTGTGTAGTGTACTTTAACTGGATTATAAACTCCATTTAAGGATGTTATGGAATTTCTGTGACAAAGCTGGAAGGGTATGGGGATATTAAATATCATTTAGTAGGTAATGGGGAGTCATTGAAAGCTTTTGAGCAGAAGAATAATGTGATTAGAGTCATGACTTAGAAGGATCATTCAGGCATATAAAAAGGATAGATTAGAAATAGGAAACCTGGTTAGAAGACTGCTACAGTAGTGTAGACGGGAAAGAGGACTGAGAAGATGGTATGACAATGATTGTTGAGAGGGAGGTGTTATTGTGAGGGATATTGGGGAGGTAGTATTGACAGGATTGGAAATTGATTAGATTGTAGACTTAAGCAGAGTGATGAGTCAAAGATAATTCCAAAATTATGCATTTTGGTGATCAAGAAAATGATGATGCTGTTGACAGAAAGAGTAAAATTAGAAGGAAAGGTAGTTTTTGGTACATGTGACTGATTGGGCAATCAGACTGGAGTTATCTGGTTGGCAAATGGAATTATGGGAAGAGTTTAAGAGTAAAGAAAAGGATTTGAAAGCTATCAATTTAGAGAAAGTAATTAAAACTTTGGGACTAGAGGAGTTCCCCAATGGAGAGAATGAAGAGAAGAGAGACAAGAGCAGGATTTGGGTGCTCTGTTTATTTATTTCCTTTCTCATTGCAATTGCTAGCATGAGCCAATTTGTGAAAGAGAACATTAACTACAACTCACCTGGTTGTGTTGGATGACAGGAGTGGTAACACTGACTTCTACAAGCCTTTGTTGGTTCTAATATTTGTCAATTTTCACTAATGATAATTAAGAGAAGGATGAATTGCCTTCAATTGTAGCAGCTGTATCCTGGAGACATGAAAATGAGGTCCTTGTTCATAAAAGAAGCAGCTAGATGTCGCCATGGATAAAGAGCTGGACCTTACAAATATGATCTCATTTTATCCTCTCAATAGCCCTGGGACATAGGTGCTATTATTATCTTCATTTTATAGGCAGTTCTCAAAAGGCAAATTCAAATAGAGATAAATGTAACATCCAACATGTAGGTTCAAAAAATCCATTTCCCAAGTAAAAGAGAAGAGGATTGACTCAAAGAGAACTGATCTGAGAAAAGAACAAAGGTCTAGGGGTTTTGTGTGGACTATAAGGCCAATATAAATAAATATATTGATATGGAGTTAACAAAGCTTAATGAAATTTAGGCTTAAATAAAAGAGGAGTTATTTTTAGGATTTAAAACGGGAGAATTTTGATGTATTCTGTCCTGGTCAGATAACATCTAGAATTCTATATACCACCCAAAATGTCATAGTTTCAAAAGAGCAATATAAAATAGAAAGTGTCCATAGGGGACCAATCAAGAAAGTAAAAGGCAATAGGTTCATGCCATATGAGGATCAGTTGGAGGAACTAGGGATGACTAACATGGAGAAGGGAAGACATAGGGAGAGGAGAGGAGATGGTGACATAACTATCTTGAATATTGTCTTCAACAATAGGTTGTACAACTCATTTACTTGATGACTCTTCCAGGTCACATGCAAGCTGATAAAATAGATGAGGTATGTTTTACAATGTAACAGGAGCAAGATGGGTTTGCACATTCTTATATATCTACAATTTTTTTACCAGGTGTCATCTTCCATAGTTACACTAAAACTGAATTCTTTGAGACATTTTGTAAATTAAAAAATTTTTTACTTGAACTAGATTCACTTAATTTTTTAATAATTGTTAAAAACATAATGCTTTAAGAACAAATCTCCATACAAAGTAGAAGGGACTTATAGTACTACATGGCTAATAACACATTTTAATATTTTTCTATCCAAATCTAAAGAAAAGCATGATATTTTATATTAATTTTTCTAGATGACATGTCAATATAATTCTCAATAATCATTTTCTGACACTTTGTGATCCATGTCATCTCCCTACCCACTCCCACTCCCCCTTTACCCAAGAGAGAATGTAATATAATATAATTTACTCAAGAGAGAATGTAATATAATATAGGTTGTATATGTGTTATCAGAAGATACATATTTCCATGTTTATCATGTGAAAGGAGACATATCATTTTTACTAGAGAAAAATTCATGGAGGAAATAAAATGAAGAATGGCATGTTTCAATCTGCATTTAGACTCTATCAGTTCTTCCTATAGCAGTGGATAGTCAATTTTGTCATGAGCTTCTTGAAATTATTTTGGATTCTTGCTTTGCTGATAATAGTTGTTATTCATAGTTGATCATACTTTGTTGATGTTACTTTATACGATGTCCTCCTGGTCCTGCTCACTTCACTTTACATCACTTGATATGTCTTCCCCTTTTCGTATTCTTGTTCATTTCTTATGGAAACAAGCATTGTATTGATTTATATTTTAAATTATAATGAGTTAAATTAGTTTCTTCTTTGACTGTGGGCAAGTTCCACTTTTCATGCTTCTTTCCTGGTCAGCCCTGAGTAAAACAAAGAGTGCTGCAGAAAACCTGGTTCCTATTTAATAACCTTGTGACTTCAGGTGAACTATAGACTGACCCTTTGGGAATTTAATTTCCTCACTTTTGAAGTGGGTAATAGTACTTATACTGCCCACTTTGTCATTTTAAAGTCCACTGTGAAGCTTACTTTATCATACCTGTAAGGTATTATTGCATTAGAACCTTATTAGAATCTATACTTATATTAAAGATAAAAGTCTTTAAAACATGATCTGAAGTGTAGCAATATTTTCTTGTCCCAGGTCTTTCTTGAATATGGTGATTTAAAAAGTCATATTTTTCAAGAAATAACTCATATGGACATTTTATTTAATAATACACATGTCAAATCTGTATATGTGATTTTTAAAAGTAGCTTGCTAATTTTCAGCATCAGTTCTAAACTGACAAACTACCTGGCTTTCTTGCTTATAAGATAGCTATTCCATTCTGAGAGGGGACAAGTCGAAATAGGGAAATACTTCCTGCCCTGGAGGGAGTTTATTATGGAATTTATATGCCCTTTCAGTAGAATGTAAAAACTTTGAAGACAGTGTCTATTTTCAGTGTGTATGTGTGTGTGTATGTGTTTCTGTTTCCAGGCCTTAGCATAGTGCTCTTTCCAGCCATAACGAAGATTTCTTGAGACTTTGAAAATTTCTGGCCTTCTGAGTTTTGCTAGCCAGGCTGGTAATACCTAGAATGAGGAACAGCCTCTGAACGCCTTTATTATATAAGGAGCTCCATGATGGCAGGCATTGTTTTATGTTTCTTTGTATCCTCAATGCCTGGCACATAGTAGGTGCTTAATAAATGTTTATTGATTTGACTTGACTCTCCTTTAATTTATACCACAGGTCTGTCTTATGATTGTTTTTCTAATAGAAGTATTCTCAATTTTTCTTTTTAATTCCCTTATGTTTCACTTTCCTACATTTCTCTTCCTGGTTTGGCTGGTACTTTGGAGGTTATTATTGTACTAATCCTTAATGTAATCCAGGCATCATTACTTTTGTGCAATCCAAAGAAACTCAGACTCCCCCCCAAAAAAAAACCAGCTTCAGTGATTTTCGTTCTAAAATCTCTTTGATTCACAGGGAAATGCATCTAGTTTGGGGTGAGTTGATGTGTTGTGAAAACTATTTTGGTCCAGAGTATCAGAAGAGCCTGACTACTCTAGATGTATCTGGAATGTAAAGGAGACTTCTTACTCTAAATTAGTTGCACTTGAATTGAGAATATATTTACCCTGGCCAGAGATAGTAGAAATACTGAGCAAAGGAGATCTTAAAAAACTAAACCCCCATACCTTTCACCAGAGGTTTTCTAGATAGACTCTCCTTATAAACCAAATGTTGCTGATCAGTCCATCTATGTGTCTGAATTCTGAAGTAATTTTCATGAAGCAAATGAAGTAATGAAAAAATATTTATTAAGTACAATTATATGCCAGTTACTACATTAAGTGCTGGGGATAAAATACAAACAAGCAAAGATAGTCCCTGCCCTAAAGGATCTTATGTTCCATTGGGAGAAGATGATACAGAAAGGGTGGTTAAAGGATCAGGAAACTGGAAATGACCCAGAAATGGTATGAGGTCCTGGTTCTAGGTAACATGAGATGAAGACTTATCTTATAGAACACAGTGTCCCTGAGGAAGAGTTTGAATTACAGTGGGGGCACGGGAGATAGGGAGATGGCATTGTTTGGAAATATCCAGGAAGAAACTTCACTTGAGGGTCTCACTCTTCCAACTTCACAACATCCAGAGTTGAGGGAACTCTTAGGCATCAAGAAAGGGGAGGGTCACGGATAAATCTTTTCGATTTGGCATTTTTGGTCAATTCTTGACTGAAAAATCACATCAGTAACTAGGGTGAGATGAAGAGGAAAGGGTAGAACCTATTTAAAAAGCAAATACAAAATTAGAAGGAGGCTAAAGCTGCACTTCTCTCTTTTCTACCATTTGAACACCTTTTTACAAACCCAGCAATTGCTTGGTTTTAGGTAACTGAGAAATAGGCAAGGTTCCAAAACCCACCAAGTATTTGTCTATTATCTGAAAACCTAATAAAACTTATCTGACAGGTAAAAAAAGCTATACTGATCATTTCACTTATATATTGGTGGAATGTGAATATCGGGATTTTTAAAAAACCTTTCCCTTCTGTCTTAGAAGTCATACAAGTATTGATTCCAAGGCAGAAGAGTGGCAAGGGCCAGGCAGTTGAGGTTAAGTAACCTGCCAAGGATCATATAACTGTCTGAGGCCAGATTTGAACCCAAGTCCTTTCAACTCTAGGCCTAACATTACATCCACTGAATCATCTCACTGCCAGGTTTTGAATAATGACAACCAACTATGATCCACAGAGATTTTTTTTGTCTATCTCTTAACCTAACTCAAGAATCATTCCTCCACCCCACCTAGTACTAAAAGTCCGATTTTTTTCTTCTCTCCTTTTTCTCCACAAACCACAGACAACCTTGACTATACAGAGGTGTACTGGAAACTCCCTTTCATTACAGAGTTTTAGTGGCAGGGGTTGCCAAAAGCTAATGTAACCCTAGGCTGGATTAATAGAAGCAAAGTATGCAAGATGAGGAAGGTAATGTGTCCTCTGTTTTCTGGCATTGTTAGATCCTGTTTGGAGTATTGTAGTCATATCTGAGCAGCACATTAAAAAGAGAAATTGATAAGAAGGATCTTCATCAGAGCAGGGTAACTAGAGTTGTGAAGGGGATAGGGAGTCATGTCATTAGAGGATCAATTGAAGGAACTAGATGTGTCTATTTTAGAAAAAGAAAAGACTGAGGAAGGAGGCAATAAGTGTCTTCAAATATTTGAATTGCTGCCATGTTCTTGAAGTATCCAACATATTTTTCTTGGCCTCAGACAATAGAAGTAGAAACACAGGGCAGATGTTTCACAGAAACAAGTTTCAACTCAAAATAGCTGAACATTTTGAATGGTGCAAAAATGCTGCCTCTGGAGGTAATGAGTTCCTTCTCAATTAACATTTTTTAGAGGAGATTGCATGCCGATTTTTCACATGAATAGAATACAAGATTCTTGAAGACAGGAACTATTTCATTTTTGTTCTTATTACAATTCCTTGCACATATGTATTTGATAAATACATATTGAATTGAAATTATGGAGAAGGGATTTCTCTTCAGAGGCAGTTAAGATGAACTATTCTCTGAGGTATCTTTCAACTCTGGTGCAGTAGTTCCATTGCAGTTTCCTTATGAGTGAGGTAATGTGTGTGTGTGTGTGTGTGTGTGTGTGTGTGTGTGTGTGTATGTAATATGTATAGTGTTATTGGTGATATAGAAGATTGATTACATAACATCAAAAGTCTCTTTTTATTCTAGATTTGAGATTGGCAGCTAGAAAGACTCACTGTGGTCTGGAATGCCGTAGAAATTAGAGGTTTTCCTTTAGGCTGGTCCCTAGGCAGAATCAATCTGGTGATGGTGTT
Organism: Gracilinanus agilis; assembly: GCF_016433145.1. Taxonomy (NCBI): domain Eukaryota; kingdom Metazoa; phylum Chordata; class Mammalia; order Didelphimorphia; family Didelphidae; genus Gracilinanus; species Gracilinanus agilis. The sequence continues at coordinate 419,411,984 of NC_058133.1, read as the reverse complement.
TGATACCGGACTATGGCCCCAGCCTAGTGGGCTATCTGTCATGTTTTAATTGGCCATAATTTGACCACTTAACCGTGTTTCTTTTAGTTCTTAAGTAGGACACACAGAAATCATCTCAGCTCAACAAGAACCATTTATTAAGTACCTCCTACTATGTGCTTGGCACTGTTCATTATGCAAAGACAAAAAAATGTCCATTGTCCTTGTTAGACATATAGTTACGATAAGCCCAATTTCTAAGATAGCAGGAGGCTGAGAGGTAGCAGTGGTAGGAATTTGACATGAACAATAGGCAGCTTTTCTGTCTTCTTTTTTTCAAGTCCTGTAGAGGAAGAGTTATTGAAATGAGTTTTGGGGGCGGATGAATACCCTTGAGGTGGTGCGGCCCATTACTTCCTTTTAGACCATTTGCCTTTAACTCTCACTTGAGCTACTGTTCAGCAAAGTTAATAGCTACAAACTCTTCAGGGAAGGTTTGTTAAATCATGTCCAAGAAAATAAATATAATGAATGAACAATCTCTGGAGAAAGCCTTGACATTTAAAAAAAATGTAAATGAGTCTCACAAGTATCAGCTATGAAATAGGCAAAGTGCATTAGTACAAATGAGATATTTTTGCAGTGATTATAGGAGCCATCTCCAGGGGACCACACCTGAACTCTTGAAAGCTTAACCAAAAACCAGTTGTGTACCCAGGAATCTAATGTGACTTATTTGAATGTGTTCCACTAATAACTTTCCTCACACTGGGCTTACATTGCTACGCATGCTTCCTCTTGTTGCTCAGTGGGCTTTGATACAAGGATGCTGGAGCACGGCTTTGAACTCCTCTGAACCCAATTATAAGCAGCCATTTGGAAGTGCCATGGTGGGATGATGGTAGAACGGTGCTCTCTGAACTAGCACACAGAGAGTTCAAGACAGAGTTGACTGCAGTGGGCCTGGCAGCCCATTCATACACTGTGCAGCGTTGGCAGAGGCACTGCTGTCTGCTAGCCTAAAATTAGGATGGGGAATATGAAAGGGAAATTCAATTAGCCAACCAATAATGTGCACAAGGGAAGTGGAGGGGCAGCCTTTAGCAGCTTCTGTTCTTTGATTTGCAGGAGAACCTCTCACTACAAAATGTACCTTTTGCAGCAGGTGAGCATTTTAAATGAAAACTCTTCCCTGGAGTAAAGAAAAGACCTTTTCCCCTCCTCCAAAGTATTTTCTCAGCTACATATTATGGAGGTAAGTTCTCCAGGTGGGAAAGTATATTGGGAATCCCAGCCTTTTTTCACTCAAAATCAGCCTGGGACCAATTAAGATGACCCTGATATAAAGGGGAAGAGACAAGCTATTGCTATTGTTCCCAGTTGGTGATGGTTTGACATACTTTGCTTTGAGACAAAGAGCTTGGCCCCAAAGAGTGTGGTAAGCAGGGTAGAAAGAGGGCTTTTGTGACCAACCACTGTGAGGAGTTGTTTTTATTTATGTCATAAATCTGGTTTGTTTTATGGTCTGACTATAAAAGCCTAAAAAGGCATTTTAAATCTGGAATTTCTTACATGGGGATGTTTTATTGGGTTGAGGCAGACTCTGCCTGCTTGCCATTAATATCATGGATGAAATACTCACACTTGCCTTCATCAAGGTTTCTCTCTCTCTCTCTCTCTCTCTCTCTCTCTCTCTCTCTTTCTATTTTGCTGTCTCTGTCTCTGTTTCTCTGTCACTCTCTGACTCTCAGTTTCTAGCTCTATTTTCTGTCTCTCTCCCTCCTTGCTGTCTGTTTGTCCATCTTTCTTCTCTTTAATAATAAAATAATAATAGGTATCATTTATATCAGTGATGGGCAAACTTTTTAAAGCGGGAGCCAAAGGAAAGGAAATGCTCATCTGTCAGTCTGTTTCTAAGGCAAATCTTTTGAAGTTTCATTGTATTGTGTCCTACTCATTGTATTCGCAGATTAGGAATAATGTCCCCCAGCTGGCCAGATAGAACATTTCAGGGGGTCCTGCATCTGGCCTGTGGGCCGTAGTTTGCCCATTCATCACTGATTTATATCATTCCCCACTATATCTTTGCCTCTCTATCTGTCTTTTTCTCTCTGCCCATCTCTGGCTTGATCTGTCTCCTTTTCTCTGTTCTCTATTTCTCTCTCAAAAACCATGAACACAAAGTAAGAGAAGCACATAGTAAAATTCCAAATATTCCTGGAAGTCAAAATCTCCAGTTTAAAAAAAAGTAATAGTTTTCTGAAGTTGAACTTGCTTTCTAGGCAGACAGTTGGCAAATGAAACAAAATTTTCAACCCTGGACAAAAGAATCTTTCTCCTGCTTGAAAACGAATGAGAAAAAGTAATAGATCATTTCTTGATTAAATGATAACCTTGTTTCCATACAGTAGCACTTAACCACTTGGATATATTCATGAGTTCATTGATTTGGCTACTTCTTCCAACAATGTACATCACAACCACTCATACTCTCCAAATTACTGCAAAATAAGAGTGGCGCTGGACAAATGTTTAGTTGACTAGTAGCACACATTCTATGTCAAGCCTAGTATGAGAAAAGTTAGTGATGATGATTCAGGGGGCATAGGTCCATATTTTAACACTGGAGACAACTGATAAAGGGCACCACTATCTGGAGAGGGAAATACTTCTTCCATGAGCTGACCACTGTCCCCATGCCTCATGGTTTTCTGCCTGCCTGTGCCCCAACGTGGTAAATAAAATATTATGGAATATGCCCAACAAACTTTCATTACTGTGGTGCCTGTATCTTAGAGCCTACCTTCTTCACAGCCCCATTGCCTACAGGGTTGAGTGTAAGACTACCTTCTCTCTTCACCTGAGTGCCTTCAGCTGGATTTTCAGTCAGTTAGAACAGTCAGATTGTTCTCTCTACTCTGCTATGCTCAGGGTTGTATAAGGGCTAATTCTAACTAGCTCAAGAGTCCGTTGCTAAATTTTCTGTGTGAACAATTTTGTATATGTCCTATATTTATTAATTTGTGAACATACCGTATCTCTCTTGTTGAATGTAAGTTTCATGAAGGTAAGACTCTCTTACTTGTATCTCTAGCATATAAAAAAGTGCCAGGTGTCTAATAGGCACTTTCTGGTTGAATCACTTTTGATTCCATATGTGCTTTTATATTTCTACAAATAAACATGCATAAAACATGTGTGTGCACAAATTCATATACACATATACCTCTACATGAATGTATATGTACACATATGTTGCTATAGACCCATGTGCCCTGTGTGTCCTAAAAGTCTTAGTTCAGTTTTAAGCTAAAGCTTAAGTTTCACAAGTGCAAAGGTTGATAGAAGAAGGAGCCAAAAGTGAAGATGGAAATAGAGACCTGAATGCAAAAACATTAAGTGAGAGCTCTGCTTAAAGCTAATAAGGGCCCACTGCAAGACAAGAGCCTCACATGCTTCCTTTCTGAGGATGACTGAGTGCAAATGTCAAAATATTAGTTGGAGTCTAAATGGAAGTTGGCAGTGCTTAAGGAGAGATACTATTCTGTTCAAAGAAATGAAAAATTTAAAAGGTAGCAAGAAATAGCCCATTAATGGAGGAATAGAGTAATGTCTTCTAGGGCCTGCCTCCAAATATTTCAAAGTATAATTTAGATTTCACATCATGAGTACCACAAATATATTTGATGCCTTGATTGGGTGGATGGTATTTGGTTAACAATTCCATTTTGGGCCTGATTAAGCCGCGCGCACTGTAGACATGCTTCATCCACTGGAAGCATTTTCTTCCATCCACACAAATGAGGTCAAGCCATAAACCTTCAGGAATTCAGTAAGGAAAAAAAATGTCATTTTTTGAGTACGAGAAAAGGAAAGGCTGACTTAGTGGTGGGAAATCCTCTGAGATGGCTTTCCCAAGAACAAGTGAGAATGACTTGGGATCATATTCCCAAATCTCTCCTTACATCAGAAGATGGTAAAAATCATTGAAGCAGATTATGTCGACACCTTGCTCTTGCAGCTGCTAGAGGGGCGGTGTTGATGTTGCTACAGCAACAGCACATCCTTCCTTGAATTCTCCAACTCACTGCGGATGTAGAGGCTGACTTAAAAGTTTTATCAAGGGTTTCAAAGATTTATGATGCTTCCATGATTTCTGTCGTTTGCCTGACCAGTTGCTTGTGGTTGATAACAAATTAGAAGTACATAAAAAGCCCTGAAACTTGGCTAGTGCAGCAGCTGCCCATTATTTGGGAGAATAAAGATTTTAAGTATTGGGCACTTTGACTTTTATATAAAAATGTGTCCAAAAATATAAATGACACTTTCATTACAATGATACTACTAGAAGAAATAATTTCAACATTAAGTAGAATGTAAGGAGCCATGTAACATAATGGATAAATACCTGGACTTAAAGTCAGAAGACCTGAATTGAAGATCTACCTCTGACATATACTGGCTAGATGACCCCGGGCAGTTCAATTAAGTTCTCAGTGTTTCAAGTAACTCTCTAAAGCTGTAAGTGGCCAAGCTGATGCTGATCTGCATTGAGAGGAGTTTTTCACCTAGAGTTAGTTCTCTACAGTGATGAAATTATAGGTTCAGTTAACAAAAATACCACTGCATATTGGATTCTGGACTGGGAAAGAAGAGATTTAGGTAGAACAGTAAGTTCTTTGTTGTTCAGTCATTTTTCATTTGTGTCTGACTCTTTGTGACCCCATTTGGGGTTTTCTTGGCAAAGATACTTGGAGGTGTTTGCCATTTATTTCTCCAGCTCATTTTACAGAGGAGTTCTTTACCTAGCTTACTGGTGAAATTGGACAAGCCATTTGGATCATGCCTCAGCAAATCTCTTTTGCAAGCAAACTCTACAACACCTGTATTTCTGTAACCGGAGAATTCATCTGCCAGTTCATTACCAAATTGTTGTCTATGAATAAATGAGTCTTTTTTGGCCCCCAGAAATCATGCTGCTAACTAAGGAATTGTCCTATTTTAAGGCATGGTAGAGTTGCAGTTTCCGTGCCACGTGTGTAGATACACATTGATGAAATCGTTATCTAAAGGTAGAATGAAAATGGTCACCTTATTAGTTATGTTTCTCTCTTATTCTAGAATATGTGTTCCTTGAGGATAGTAACTAGATCCTATACGTTTTTCATTCCTCATAATATCCATTGTGTCATGAAGTAGGATTTTAATTGAATAACAAAGTTGAATATAATAAATAATAATTGAATAATAAAGGCAGCAAGTCATAGTGGATAGAGAGCTGATCCTGAAGCCAGGAAGACTTGAGTTCAAGTCCTGCCTCTGACACATACATATATGTGACCCTGGGCAAGATATTTATCCTCTTAGTGTGGACCAAGAGGCTTTTTTCTCGATTATAAATTGCAAAGAAAGTGTCAGCCCTGAATTTGGTTTAGGGAATTTTCTTTACCTAGGAGATCCTTATATCAGTGAAATTACAAGTATAATACCTCTGCCAGTTTAACTGAATGTCTGTCAATAAACATCAAAATTTGAAACAATGAAAATTACTCAATGAAATTAATTTTAATACTTGAAAAATCTATCATTTCTCATTCAGTCACATGAGCCAAATAGAATGAATAATAAAGGAGAAAGAGATAGAGATTTTAAAGGAGTGAGAAGGGGGTAGAATTATAGAGATAATAGAAGAGATAAGGGGAAATAGGACATCCAAAGGAAGGAAACAACTCCCCATGTTGTGAGACCCTGCACTATGGAGCTGCTCTGTGCTTCCTCAGAATTGAACATTAAGGGTTAAACTGACATCATACAATCAGCAGGAGCACTTCCAAAAGGGCCTGAGCAGACCCTCAAGTAGTAATTAATTCTTGCTGCTTTCCGCTCTCCAGCTTTCATCATTCTTAATGTTATCTAATTGTAAAATTATTCTTCAAACCTTCCCACTATAAAAGGAGAAAATGCCCAGATCCAGTTTCTACCTTTCTTGGGGGCATGGGTGCCTCAGAACCTTGGTGGAAGAACCCAAGATGCTGCTAATTAAGTGTCTCTGAACACTTGAAAGCTCTTGATCCCAGATTATTTTTTTAACAACCTGAACTATTCTAAGATCCTGAAAAAAAGGGCAAAATACTTGTTATTTGTAACTTTTAGAGAGTACTAAATTGCTGACCATTACAACTAAAACATGGCACAATCTCCATTAGTGACATAGTCCCCATAGCGCTCTCAGTAACCTCAATAGACACAGTGGCACCTGCCTAAACTTAAAGGAGTGGCAAAGACAACAAAGGAAATAAGGACATCATCATTTCTCAATATATATACTAGATACCAATGTGAAGGCAAACCTTTCATAGTAGTAAACACAGTCTCATCTATAATGAGCTTTAATGCATTAAAGATGGCCTGTTTTTTGTTTATTCTTTTGTTTTATTTGTACCTTTTTGTACATAAAATATATTCATTTCCAAGTATAACTTTACCTTCTCCAAAATAATCTTCATCATAACAATAACATAACAACCCTGCCCGAGATCATAGGCACAATACACATCCATATTTCCCTACCTCTCCAAACAAGGTAGGGAGGTACATTTTCTTTTTTCTGTGGCACAACTTAGTCATTCTAATTGCAAAGTGTTTAATTTAATTTTCCATTTATATTGTTTCAATGTATGTTGTCGTGATTATTGTTCCATTTATGTTGTCATGATTATTATTTTCTTGGTTCTGCTTATTAAATTCTGCATCAGTTCACATGCCTTCCCACTTTTGCTCAAAATTTTCACATCTATTATTTTTTATTCTACAATATTCCATCACAATCATGTTACAGAGTTTTCTTAATCCTTTCACGATTAATGGATACTACTTTGTTTCCATTTATTTACTACCACAAAAGTGTTACTATAAATAATTAGAGATATTCAGGACCTTCCTTCTATCTTTGGTTTCATTGTGGTGTGTACCTAGCAATGAGATGTCTGGGTTAAAGAATATAAGTGTTTTAAGGATTTGGGGGTGCGATCAACATTTTCCAAAATGTCTAGACCCATTACAGGTCCTCTAATAATTTATTCATATTCTTATCTTCTTGTAGCTTTTGCCTTAAAAAAAAACAAAAACCCTCTACTTTCTGTCTTAATAACAATTCAAAGACAGAAGGGCAAAGGCTTTGCAAATGAGGTTAAGTGACTTGCTTAGGGTCACATTGCTAGGAAGTATCTGAGGCTAGATTTGAAGCCAAGCCCTCTAACTACAGGGTTGGCACTCTCTCCACTCTGCCACCTAGCTGCTCCTTCCTGTAGCTTTAACAAAATTGACTATTTCCTTCTTTTGTCAAATTTGCTAATTTCCCAGGTATAAGGTGAAACCTCCATTACTTTAATTTACATTTTTCTTAGTAATTTGGAACAGTCCTTTTTATTTCTAATAGTTAGAAATTCTTCTGAGAATTATTGTTTATATCTTTTGACTATCTTTTGGGAAATGTCTTGATCACAGTTTATGCTATCTTCCTATATATCTTTTCATATTGGGCCTTTATCAGAGATATTTAATGAAAAGATGTTTTCCCCAGTTAAATTTCCCTTGTCCCAACTGCACTGATTTTTCTCATACAAAAGTTTTTCTGTTTCTTGTCATCAAAATTACCTATTTTATCTTTTATGGTCTCCGTTAGCCCTTGTTTGGTTATGAATTCTCAAGAGACCTATGTTTTTTAAGATCTACCCTGAACATCTTTCCTCATTATGCCTGGAGATGCTTCCTCTTAAAAAAATCTGTACCTAAAAGTGTCAATCAAGAGACTAATTTGTGATCTTTCTTTCTCTCCCTTCCTTCCTTCCTTCCTTCCTTCCTTCCTTCCTTCCTTCCTTCCTTCCTTCCTTCCTTCCTTCCTTCCTTCCTTCCATCCTAC
>NC_058133.1:419324092-419399128 GCF_016433145.1 Gracilinanus agilis | reverse complement strand
GAGACAGCTCTCTCTCTCTCTCTCTCTCTCTCTCTCTCTCTCTCTCTCTCTCTCTTTCATCTCAGTGTACTTCTAGATAACATATCATGGTCAAGAGAATCCCTCCCTACCAGGTAACAAATATGTATAGGTAGGATTTGTTTTCCTTCACTGCAAAGCTATCTCTATGAATCTCCAACATATGCAGCTATTGCCATGATATAATCCCGGGTTACATCTTGTGGAAAAGGAATAGAGTAGGTGTGATAGCTTAATAATCTCACTATCCTCATTATTGGATTCCTGCCTGGAGATGAGACTTTTGGACCACAGTTAAAATTGTTAGACACCTGTCAACTATGTCAGAGGTTCAGACTTGAGAAGCAGTATTCAGTATTAGTGCTAATTGGGTCAGATGGGAAACAGGAATAGTTTGGCCACCAGTGATTACAGTAGTATCCTAGTATAGTAGGATCCTAGAAGTAAAAAGTCCTGAAAGGTTATCTAATCCAGTCTCGTTCTCAAAGCAGGAATTTGTCTCACAAAGCTGCTGGCAACTCACCATAATGGCTCTTTTAGAAACTTCTTCCTTATAGATATTCTGAAATTATCTCCCCTTTATCATCTGAGCTTTTACGCATTTGTTTTAGTTCTTATCAAATAACACATAATATATCTAATAACTTTTCCACAAGCCCATCCTTAAACTATTGTAGGACAACTGTCATATTCCTGTTATCTTCCCTTTCCCAAGCCAAACAGACCCAGTGTCTTCAATTCTTCTCATATGACTCTGTGACATTATTTCCAAATCACTGCCTTAGTTTCTCACTTATGGAAGTTCTCCAGTTTTTCAATGACCCTGTTAAAATATGGTACCCAGAGACAGATAGAATACTGCAAATTCAGTGTGACCAGTACAGGGCATGCTGGGTTTATTATTTCCCTTTATATGGACACCATGTTATTAATAAAGCCAAAGATTACATTCCTTTGATGCTCTCTGTGTCTGTCTCTGTGTCTTTCTGTCTGTCTGTCTGTCTGTCTGTCTGTCTGTCTGTCTGTCTGTCTCTCTCTCTCTCATGGTTAGCAGCTCCATCACACTATTGACTCATTTTGAGCTTATGGTCATTGAAAATCACCAGGTCTTTCTTTTCATTTTTTTCTCCCAGGAACTGCTATCAGGATATATAAATGAACCAACTGAATTAATAATTGGGAGCAGGTTACACGGAACCTTCAGAGCTTAAAACATAGTTACTTCAAGGGCCAAGTGTTCACCAGTCTTAACAATTACTGTACAATGCCTCTACATCTGCTCCCTCATTAAAACCTCATGCTCACCTGGTCTAAAGCAGCACTCATTGTGCACCTGGATGGTAGAACAATGCTGATGTGATTGTCTATTTATCTTATGAAATGTGGGATTCAGGGATTGCTGCAAATTCTGTACATTTGAGCCACAAGAGAACTATAAAAGCAGGTGTTCTTAACCCTTTTTGTGTCTTGGACCCCTCTGTCAGTCTGGCAAAGCCTGTGGATTCAGAATAATGCTTTTAAGTGCATGAATTAAGATAGAGAGGATTATAAAGGAAACCAATTATATTGGAATGGTTATCTCTTTTTTTCCCCCAGGTTAATCCCAAGGGAGTAAAAGCAACCAGTAGCAGTGGAGCAGGCAGGTGAACAAGTCACTGGATTTCATGATATTTACTGAATTGCTGCAAGATGAAAGAGGTCCTGAAGTGGTTGGGACCCTGTTATTTACAGTATTCCACAGCAGGTGGGTGTTTTTCCCACGTGGGAGAGCGAGATTAGGAATATATGAAAACAATACTTCTTTTTGGAGCAGCTGCAATTTAGGAGCTGCCAGATTTGGGGGGTAGTGGAGTAGCCACAAAAGGAAATAAATTATCATGAGACCCAGGAAGATAGTATGCATCAAGAGATCTTTTTCATGATCTTGGGTAAATGTACTGTGTATGTGAAAGGGTTTGAGGAATTCTTCTGTTCTCAGATATTTGTTGGAGAGAATGGAAGAGAAACCTTGTACTGGATGAAAGAAATAATCCAGAAAGGGAAGAGATTCTGAGGATTGGTGATGCATTGCAATTAGGGAGGCTCTGCTCCTAGAATCTGAGCTGGAACCTTCTGAAGAAGCAAAAGTCCATAGTTAATGGGATATTAAGTCAGATACATGGACACTGACAAATGAAAAGAACCCTGCTATCACCCTCAGGAAGGAAGAAGCCCATGGTAAGAGTTGGAAACTCCCCACTGAGAGGTACAGAGGCAGCAATGTGTAGACCTGACATAGCTAACCAGGAGGTGTGCTGTTTTCTTGGAGCATGCATCTGAGATCTGACAGAGTCAATCGATAGAAATCCTAAAAAATTTAAGGGGCAGCACATATGGGAGAACCACTGAGCCTGTTTTAGAATTCACACAGAGAGCTTGTTGGATTAAATAAACATAACAAGTTTTTGATGAGCAATCAGAGGGAGAACTAATAGCTTTTATAGCCCCATGTATTGATTTTAAACACAGTTGCCTTCATTATTGTGAAAAGAGAGGCAAAATGTAAAATTATGTATTTGATAACATGTCAGAATCTCATTCCTTTCCATTGTGCACCACTGACTGAGTGATTGTGTGTGTATATTCCCCAGTGATCTCACCTCTCTGTATCCCTGAGCAAAACCTGGCCCAGAGGGGCAATGTTGGCCTGGGAAGAGTAGATTTGCATGAAGGATTTGGAGTGAAATTAATGCTCACGTGTGCTTCTGGCCCCTTGGTTTACCTTGAATCTTGACCTGAATGGACTATGTTGACACCTGAATTTACAAGAGCTACATCTACATGAGTCTATCTTTCCTCTGAAGGAAAACAGCATGGATTCTCTTTTGTCCAGTTGTTCTATGGCAAGAATATGGCTATGATTGATTTCACTGGTAGTGTTTCTCTAGTGCCCTCCACATTGCACAAGACACAGGTGCTTAACAAATGCTCTTTGGAGAGGCTGTTGATGAGGAGAGCTAAATGTGATCAGATCTCTATTCTTGCAGAAGAAACATTTTGATAATACGGCATTTTGGGGTGGTGGTGGTGCTGCTGACTTTTTTTCTCCATGAAGAGGTTGATGTGGAAGGTAGTTTTTTTGATCTCTCCGTTATTCAAGTACACAAAGATGTCAGTCAGTTACTCCGCCTGAATTTAATTAAAAGCATGATTAAAAACACTTCACACCTGTATTACATGGAATGTGGGTATATTTAATACGTGTAATTCGGATATCACTGTGGCCTTTTACTGGACAATTAAATGGTTTGAATCTCCAAAATCTGCCTCTCAGATTCTTATGGAGAACTTTATGTGACTTCCTTGAATTTATTCTTTTCTTCTTAAGTATTTAAGGAGTGTGATACAAATCTTTTAAAAGGAATGGAAAACAAATGAGGTTATTTTTTAAAAGTAACAGAACTTCTCTATTAAGGATTAGAATATCTAGGACCAAACTTAATGGTTTCTTGAATTTAGACTTTCAGAGCTGTTCTGGAAAAGACAACATGGATACAGGGTTTCTTTTTCTTTTGTTATGGATCTTCTTGGTAGTCTGATGAAGATTATGAACTCTTCAGAATAATGGTTTCATATGCATTAAACAAAATAATAGAATTGAAAGGGAAGCCAAATTTATTGACAGTTATCATTACATTAAAAAACACAAGAGGTTTGTGGACTTCTGTTAAGATCTCCTAGCATAGTGGAATGCATGATAGATTTGGGGGTCAGGAGGAATCTGGATTTGAATTCTGTCTCTGACACTTGTATGACCAGAGATCATTTAGTTCCTGATTCAGTTTCTTAATCTGAAAAATGGAGAAAATAATACTTGTGATAGCTTATTTATATAGAATTAGGTAAAGCATGTCACATACTTTAAAACATCATTAAAATCATATAAATATTACCTATTTTATTACCATCATCATTCTTCTCACTCTGACATGGTCCTGGCTGTGTTTACCTGTTAGCTGTTTGTGCTATTTGTGGATCTGTAGCATCAGAAGCAAATGTGAAGCTGGATGACCCATGCAGTGTGAAAATCCCATTAATGAGTTAACTCTAGTGCAAAACATTCTTTCAGAACCATTGGATTTCAGCCTCTGGGGACTTTAGTGAGAAGGGATTCCAAGTAGTTTCAACTCTGAGAGGCTTAGAAAGTATTAGGGCACTTCTATTTCTGGGCCTATATCTTCATCTTGAAAAGTTAGGGGCTTATCTTAATACTCTACCTAACATCATTACTTCAGCTTGTCTTATCCTATTACTCAAACAATGGAACATTTTAATTTCTTCTCCCTGCTAGTTGACCTGAAGGGACTGGGTAAACTTCAGGGTTTTCTAATTTCTTTTGATTTTTATCTCTACCAAGACAATCTTGGAACTTCATAATGTGATGCCACCTCCTGTATTATCTCCAATTAATTTTTATTCTGTGTTTCCATGGCCCCTTACTAAATATAATTTTTATTGAATTATGTTCTGAAAAGGATGTGTTTACTACTTCTTCATTTCTGCATTTAAATAAAGATTCTGTGTCATAATATGTGGTTAATTTATATAATGATGCCATGTACCACTGAAAAATACATCTATTTATTTTTATTCCTGTTCATTTCTCCCAGTTATCTATCAGTTCTAGAATATCTAAGATTTTATTCATCTCTCTTACTTCCTTCTTATTTATTTATTTTTGTTAGATTTATCTAGATCTGATAAGAGAATGTTGAGGTCCTCCACTGTTATAGTTTTGTTATACATTTCTATCTCTAACTCCTTTAGCTTTTTTTTTAAAAATTTAGATGCTATAACATTTGATATATACATAGGGTTAATACTAATAATACTTCATTATCTGTGGTACCTCTTAACATAATGCAGATTCCTCATTTGTCTTTTAATTAGATCTATTTTAGCTTTAACTGAGATCATTATTAGTACCCTTGCTTTCTTTTGTCATTTGAAGCATAATATATTCTATTCTTTTCCTTTATAATTCCTAACAGTTGTTGTTTGGACCTTTCAATCATGTCTGACTCTTTATAGCCGCATTTAGAGTTTTATTGGCAAAGATTCTGGGATGATTTTCCATTTCTATTTCCATCTCATTTTACAGTTGACAAACTAAGGTAAATAGGGTTATTAAGTGACTTGACCAGGGTCACATAGCTATTGTGTTTAAGATCAGATTTGAACTCAGGTCTATCCTGACTCCTCACATAACTCTACCCACTGTGCCACTAAGCTGACCCTATGATTCCCAGCAGAATTTATGTAAAGTGCTAGTACCTGACCATAGGAAATATTCCTCCTAAGACTGGCATTCTTACATTTATGTCCTGGGAAGGACTTCTACCAAGCGTTGGCTCTAGTGCGGGCATCTTTCACAGAAGCAATTTGCAATCTGAGCAAAACAGTGTTCCCCTTCATGTTTTCTATAGTTATCCTGAACTGTGTGATTCCTTGCCTTTAATTTGTGACTGCTCATAAAATAATGTCAGTACTTGATTTTCCCTGTTGCCACTTCTTCTCATGGTTCCTCATCCAACTTATACCATGTTATACTGCCTACATCCTAAAATTGAATGTTAAAAATCAGAGTAAACTAACTTCAAAAGGGGAAGATTATTTTCAGAAGGCCTGTGTACTAGTCTTATGATGGAAATGGAGAAAGAATAATTCTGAACTCCTTTGTCTTGCCTGTAAATATTTGGCTTCCCTGTATCTGGTCCCGAATATACTAGGAAATAAACATGGGCGGCTGGGTGGTATAATGGATAGAGTATTGCACCTGGAAATAGGAAGACATCTTCTGGAGTTCAAATTTTGCCTTATACTCTTATTAGCTGTGTGCCTCTGAGCAAGTCATTTAACTTTGTTTGTCTAAGTTTCTCCTCTACAAAATAAGTTGGGAAAGGAAATGGCAAGCTACTCAAGTGTCTTTGCCAAGAAAACACCAAATGAGATCATGAAGAGTAGAAGTTAGAAAATTGAGAGATTTATAGAATGAAAGCCAGGTAAATTGTCATTACAGTAGTGTATGGGAAGAGATGGATCTGAAAGAGAATGGTAGTAGCATGAAAAGAAGTGGATGAGAACATGTGAAAATACTGCAAAGCAGAATCAACAGGATTTGGCAACTATTCGGATGGAAGTCTGGGTAATGAAAAGGACAAAAATCAAAGATGACTCAGACAATTTTGAACTCAGATAGCTAAGAAAATAATAGTGACATCAAAAAATATGGGCAAAGATTAGACGTTTGTGGGAATCTTAACTACAAATTCATTACTTACATAACTGAAATACATACGCACGCACTTTCAAACTCTTCTCTCTATTAAGTATTATTATGATGGTGATCCCATATTATCCTTATTAGATTTGGTTGAGTTTGGCAAGAAAAGAATGGTTATGTGAACATGTGGAAATGAGGTGATTTTGATATTCCTTCAAGCTACATAAAGTAGAGCTTTTTTCACCTAGAGGAAAGACAGTTCCCCAAGGAGATGAGACACTTCTTGCACATTTGTTCCTTAAGAGTAGTATATTGCTTTCTCTGTTCCTGTTTCAGCCTTATCCCTGAATTGCTGATCATCAAGATTGGGCTCCTTAGTATTTATCTACTTGTTAATTGAATGGCTAGCTCTGGATAATGGATAATTCTAATTTTCTATATTTAGAAAGTGTATAAATATCTAAATTAGATTTAGGCAATGCAAGCAGCAGTATTTGATTTGCAAAGGACATAATTAGGTTGCTCCTTTACCTTCACAGTCACAACCAGTTTTTAACTCATTAATCTGTAAAGGGTTTTGATAAACCTTTGAACTGAATAAGCTGTGATAGCCATAACCCAGTTGTATCCTATTTTGTTACACTTTCAGGGTACTAAGTTTCACTAGTAAGGTTGGCTTGTCTCTTACCTCATTCAACAGCAATCATGATCAGCAGAAGGAGTGAACCAATGACTTCAAGTCTTAAAAATATCCTACAGATGGGGGAGTAGATTGATCCTTTCCAGGCAGAACAGAGGTTTCTGGTGTCACTTGCCTCAATACTTCTCTGTATCTCTAGATAAAAGAATACATTGTAAAACCGCAGTAGTGTGGGTATACTTAATAACATTCAGACTTCTATTCATTACTTCTCTGTATCAAGCTTCCACTAATATTAAAATGTTTACTGAATGATAAACTGGAAATGAAGAAAATATGAGTTAAGTCTTGAGAAAGTAAATGTGAGCCTACAATTTTTATCTTTGAATTTGCGATTCTCTTCTGCCTTTTCATTTTCAAGATATGGTCTTACCTCTTATAGACCTGGACACAAAATTCTATTATGAACAACAAAGTTTGCAATGTATTTAGATTCTCTGTAGTGCCTGAGGAAGTATCTATTACTGATATAAAAGTTAGACTCTTGGTTCAAAGGCCTCATGTTACTGTAATAGGTTCAGGATTGTTTTCAATGATGTATTATGTAGATAGTGACCCAAATCCCCGCTGACACATTGTTACCTAGTACTAGATTATGAAAGTCTTGGATTCAATAGTTAATCATTTTAGATGTCAAACAACATAATAAGAGGGAATCGTTCTTTGTCCTCATGCACAAATAGGTACAATTCCCTCACAGGCTCTGTTGTTGTTCAAAGATCCAAGCTTTCCCGTTTTCCTACCAGTTTTTGTCAAATAGTGAGTTCTTTCCCCAAAAGGGATTGTCCATCACTTGTGGAAAAGATCAACAAGTTGTGGTATATGATTGTAATTGAATAATATTGTGCCATATGGAATGATAAGCGTGATGAATTCAGAAAAAACCTGGAAAGACTTATATGAACTGATAAAAAGTGAAGTGAGCAGAACCAACAGAACAATGCATGCAATAACAGAAATGTTATATGATTATCAACTGTGAAGGACTAAGCCATTATCAGCAAAGCAAATGTCCAAGATAACTACAAGGGACTCATGATTTAAAAAAAGTGCTATCCACAACCAAAAAAAAGAACTATTAGAATCTGAATGCAGATCAAAGCATACTATCTTCTACTATATTTTCTTCGTGAGATTTCTATTGTATGTATGATATATCTTCTATCATGACATGTGCAATATGGATATATGCATTATATGTAAGTATGGATATAACCTGTATCAGACTATTCACTGCCTTTGGGAGGCAGGGATGGTAGGGCAGAAGAAAATCTGAATTTTAAAATGTTAAAAAAAATTGCCAAAAAGTACTTCTGAAAACAACTGCTTGAACACATGGGTTGATGCAGATATGATTTGGGATGTAGATTCTAAACAACCACCCCAGTGCAACTATCAATAATATGGAAATAGGTCTTGATCGATGACATATGTAAAACCCAGCGGAAATGCACATCAGCTACCGGGGAAGGGGTGGTGGTGGAGGGGAGAGAAAGAACATGAGTCATGTAACCATGGAAAAATTTTCTATTAAAAAAAGTACTTCTGAAACATGTTACTGAAAAATAAAATAAAATAATAACAATGATAATGATGACAATGGTGCTTTAAGGTTTGCCAGAGTCACTCAGACCAAAGCACTAGAATCCTCTTCCACTCTGACTGGCATGGTACCTTTGACTTGTTCTGTATCTTTAAAAATAATTTATTTGTTTTTATTATGAAAAATCCTCTTTTTGAACTTCCCATTCGAAACCCCTGTTCCCAATTGAGAGTACAAGAAAAACAAAACACATTCCAAATATGTATAGTTAATCAGAGCAAATTTCCACATTGGTTATGTCCAAAAAGTATTTGTCTGAGTACTTCTTTACATCTGTTTCAGGAGATGGAAAGTATGCTTCATCATTAGCTATCTTGAATTATGGTTGACTATTATGCAAAGAGGCACCTTCTTAAATTCCCATTTGCCACCTCAAAAAGATATTTTTGTATATTTTTGCAATTTGTTTTGCTTAGGACTAATCTGTTCCTTGGTCTCTCCTCCTTTTAAATTTCTCTCCCTACCATATTTCCCTTTTCCCTCCTATGTCCCTGATGAATGAAAGGACTTTCTACAGTCATTTCTATGTATTTGTATTCTTCCTTCTTTTTGACTAATTAGGATGAAAGTGAAATTCAAGCATCAGCAGCTCTCACCCTTTCTCCTCATTTGTATAGATGCCTACTTGTGTACCCTGACTATGTGAGAAATTTTTTACCTAACTTTCCTGTCCTTTGCTCCTCTCCTCACAGTGTATTCCCTTTCTCCTTTCTTTCCATTTTCTTAAGCTCAACAAGCCGCAACTGAACTATTCCCAGACCTTGTTCAATTGAATTCTCTCTATGAACCTTGATGATAGGGATCAGAGAGAACACATGTATCATTTCTATATTTGAATGTGAGCAGTTATCTTTGTTTAGTCCTTTATCATTGTTCATTTATGTTCAACTTTATTTGTTTCTCTTCACTCCTGTTTTTGAATTTCAGAGTTTCTTTGTAGCTTTGTTTTTTTCATCAGGAATGCTTGAAAGTTCTCTATTCCATTAAAGTTGCATTTCCCCCTATAATATTCTGCTCAATGTTGCTGGGTAAATTATTTTCAGCCATTAACCCCATATCCTTTGCCTTCTGGAATGTCTCATTTCAAGTTCTCTATAGTGGTGGCTGCTAAATTTTTTGTCATCCTTATCGTGACTTCTTGGTACTTAAATTCTTCATATTTGGCAAAATACTGTATTTTTTTAACCCTTGTACTTCGGTGTATTGTCTCATAGGTGGAAGATTGGTAAGGGTGGGCAATGGGGGTCAAGTGACTTGCCCAGGGTCACACAGCTGGGAAGTGGCTGAGGCCAGGTTTGAACCTAGGACCTCCTGTCTCTAGGCCTGACTCTCACTCCACTGAGCTACCCAGCTGCCCAAAATACTGTATTTTTTAATCTAAAATCTCCATATTTTTCATCATGATTTTACTAGGAGTTAAAATTTTGAAATTTCTTTTAGGAGGTGAGCACTAGACTCTTTCTATTTCCACTTCTTCCTCTGGTTCAAAAAGATATTTTTGAAATATAACATCTAGGCTCTTCTTTTGAGTCATATTATTTAAAAAGTCAGATAAAATATTAAAAATACTTTGTTTTAATCATCCAACAACTTCCTTCTCACCTTTCTGCCTCAAACCCCTATTGCCAATTAAGAACACAAGAAAAACATTACAAACATGTATAGCCAATTGAAGCAAACTTCACCTTGGTCCTGTCCAGGATATATTTCATAAATTATTTTTCTTAAACTTCTTGAGATCCTTACATTTTTCTTCTTAATCTGTGTGCAAAGTAAACTATTTTTGCAATGACATACTTTGAATTTCCTTCTATTTTTTTCAGCCTTTCAATTTTAATGTTTCTTGTTGCCTCAGGAAGACATTTGCTTTTATTTGGTAACTTTTAATTTTCAGGAAGTTTGTTGCTTTGGAAAAGTTTTATACTTTTTATGCCAACTTGTTAATTTTTCTTTTCAATTCTTTCTTCCATAGCTCTCACTGCTTTTTCCTTTTTTACCCCTTATGAGCTCTCATTTAATTTATTCAAAAAAATTTAAACTAAAAAACAAAACAATTCTTCTGTCATTTCTCCCAGGAATTCTAGTTGAGTTTGAGAGTAAGCTTGTTTTTACTCTGAGGGCATTGTATGTAGATGTGTTTGGAGCTATTCTACTATTTATGTGCCCAGATTCCATGCTACCCTAATAACTCAATATAGTGAAGTTCTCTTTTTGTTTGTTCATTTTTTTCTGCCTACTTCCTGATTATGGACTTGGTACTGTGGCTGGGCTTTGGTCATGTCAGGCCTGGTCTGTTGCTGTTTTATTGGGGGTATTGATTATTGTCTTATTTAAAGATATTACAAAGCTTTCAGTGCTCCTAAAGTGATCCGTTCCATGGCAAAATGTGTATGTTGCTTCTCACTCCCACCCCTGATCTAAGCTCTGAAAGTTTCTGATATGTATTTGGGTCTGGGGAAAGGTAGATTGCTGCTGGACTCAGCCCTCATCAATCAGCTGGAAACTATTGGTTCATAGTAACAAAATTGTTAGTTCTTCTTTGGTTCTTTTATTCCTCTACTGATGCAGAAAATGAGACTATGCTCTAAGCTTGGTTTCTGAATCACACCATTGCTGTTGTTGCATTCTGAATTTCCTATACACAGCCCAAGGGCTCCTTACTCTGGGATATCACTCCTCTGTGGAAGTCTTCTTCCCTTGGCACCAGAGGTCTAATGGTCTTGGAACTGGATAGGGGATGACAAAGCTGCTATTTGGCACATGTTCCTATTTCAGTTTTCTGGTATAAGTCTAGGGCAGTGTTGGCAAACTTTTTAGAGAGTAGGTGCCCAAACTGCACCTTCAAGCCACTTGTAAGCCTTCTACCCCATTATTCCAGAGAGCAGAGGGAGGAAGTGCTGCATTGGTCTTCTGGACAGAGGGGTGGGACATGCAAAAAAAGTGTCCTCAGGCACAATGGAGAGGGGGAATTCCTATATAATTTCTAATATCTCTTAGAAAGCTCATTCTAAAACCTCTATTGCTATAATCATATAAAATACTATCTTCATACAATTTTGGGCATCTTTGTCCATATGCAGTACTGTCCAGGGTATTTTTTTTTGTTGTTGTTTTGGTGGGGAAGAAGAGGTTTACATCTATGATTTCATTGGAAAAGGAAAATCACGGTGAGAAAATTTCCTTTACCAATGCAGATTTAAAGTCTCTCTTTAATTTATAGAGTTGCTTGATCTTCCTTCTTGTCTCTATGTGCCACATATTTGCCAACTCAGATCTAGGGTCTCCTTTTGCTCTGATTCACTGCTTCTCCCTGAGAATTACAGTGCCTCAAGTGTGGTGTCCTTCTGTCCTGAATCACAGTGTCTTCATTCTCCCCTCCCTGTCTCTAAACAAATGGCTGACATTTTCTAGATTGTTCCATTAGGCTTCAATCTGGTGCATTTTCTAGATCTGTTTTATGGACGAGAACTTAGATGCACTTATTCCTAACACTCAGTCATCTTGGCTCTACCAATTTGTCCCATTTCCAATCTGGGCCAGTTGGCTCCTCCTAAGGCAACCTGATATTGCCACCCCACCCCCATACTCGTCACTTGGAGCTCATTATATTAATACTTGATTTTACTGATCAAGCTTAGACCACTTTAATTCAAAACTCCATAGTTCAAGAGTCTCAGCCATTCCAGAGGCAAGGATTGCAAGCATGTTCTATAACTCTTGACTAAATCCTTGCTTTTTAAAACTCACACATTTTAGACATTGTCCTATCTAATTCCTTGACTGGTGACACCACTACTCTATAAATATATCTTCTTGGGAAATATAGAGAAAATAATTTCTCCTTGTGAGAGTCTAAGCACCCAAGCATTTGAGAAGTGAGATTCCAAGGACATTTCTCCCAAGTCATTTCTATGACAGTTCAAATATAATAATCAGTACAAATATAACGAGGACATGTATATTTACTTGGAAAAGTCTGGATTTTATAAAGTCATTCATTTAAGATTATTTGTAGGAACATTTCGAGCTTGGTTCTTTTAAAACATTTAAAACATCTTTCCCATCTACTCCACTCCCATCATGAAGCAAACATTTATACAATTAGTTGGTAAATAATTATACATTTTTTCCAGCCAGTATACACCGATACACAAAAGAGTGATACACAAATCACTCTATGCTATGTTCATAGCATCATGTTAGCTTCTGTGGGAGATTAAAAAAAGACATAAAACATTGTCCAGACCTCAAGGAGTTTAAAGTGTACTTGACTTGAAAAGACACACATATGAAAAAATAATTCTAGAAAACAACATTATTCTAGTGACTACATTTTTCTCTCTGAACAGGTGGATTTGTTTAAAGAGGAAAAAATTAGCTCTGTAAATTTTGAATAATCTTAAAATTACCTTACATGGCAAGGAAGATAAGAAAAAGAAAGCCTACCTCATAATGATTCATAATATACTTTATTATTAAAATATCCATAATATATAATACTATTAAAAAGATTGAATTCAGTTTTAAAAGTAGAATTCAAAATACTGTTATATACTCAATTCAAACTGACTATTAATTCCAACCTGTTGAAAGTTAGAAGAAATTGGGGAAGAGTAAGAATTCAAATGAAACATTATATAACAAGGGCAAGGGAAGTAGAATCCGTGTCTAAACATGTCTTCCTCCAAACTTAAGGGTTGCTTTTAGTCTGAATAGCAAAACACCAAGTGGTATGACTTTTGCCAAATTCACTAGTGTGATTGATTGATTTGCTCTATTGTATATCAGTTCATACTGGCTGGAAAAAGTGTAATTGCCAACAATTATATAGTTTATAGATTTTTGACCAATGGTGGGAGTTGGTAGATTGAGGGTGGCAGAGATGCCAGAAGTTATTTATTTGTTTATTTTGATGGCAGAGATTTTAAAAGAATTGAGGTTGAAATGATTTTGCAAATAATCATAAATGACTGACTATCAACTCTTGGCTTTCTAAAGTTGAATTAATTCAATTTAATAATAATTGACAATGTATTCTTTGTCAAGCACTGTACTAGACACTTGGAATATGAAGAAAACAAAAATAGCTTCTGCACCCAAAGAACTTACATTACATTGGATACAAAATGCATGAACACAGATAGGTAAATGCAGAACACATACCAAATAAGTACAAAGTAATTTCCTGAAGGAGTATGTATGGATTGAAAAGCACTTATAGCAAGGGGAGAAAGAAAGCCACACCCTCCCCCTTGCAAGAAATTGTACTAGCCTAATGCCTTGAATGGAGCTAAGGATTTTAAGAGGAAGAAATGAGGAGGGAGAGCATTCTTGATAGGTTTAAAGACAGGCAATAGATTGCCATATATGGAGACCTGAAATTAGGACACTTTAAAAAAATTTTTTTTTTATTATTAAACCTTTAACTTCTGTGTATTGGCTCCTAGGTGGAAGAGTGGTAAGGGTAAGCAATGGGGGTCAAGTGGTCACACAGCTGCGATGTGTCTGAGACCGGATTTGAACCTAGGACCTCCCATCTCTAGGCCTGGCTCTCAATTCACTGAGCTACCCAGCTGCCCCCAAATTAGGACACTTTCATTGGAATAGAGCATATATTTAATCGATATGAATACCTTGCCTTTATGAGAACAAATAATTACTAATTTTTCCCATCACTATGATGTCCATATCCTTCTACAAACATTCCATAGAGGATTTACTTTTCCCACAACTCTAGAACCTTTCCTTTTGGTCTTTTAATATTTTGTAGATATTGGTATAATCCAGCCCATCTTTCATCCTTGGCTCTCATGCCATGCCTGATTCATCATCTTTTCAAGTCTCTTATTTCCTTTTCTAGAACTTCTTGTGTACAGGTTGTTGGCAATATCCTGCAACCTGATGGCCCTCACCATGTGCTTTCCATTCATGTTTGAATCATTTGCAATTTTGATTCTTTTGAGATCACAATATTTTGTGATTTATAGCCATATATAGTGATATGTAGCCATTAAAAAGACAGACTTTCATGTCAGAAAACTGCTTGAGATCATTGAGAACACCATGTGGTTTCCTATATAGTTTCTAATATCTCTTAGAAAGTTCTAAAAACTCTAATGCTATAATCCTATAAAATACTCTCCTCTTATAGAATTTTGAGCATCTTTGTCCACATGTACTACTGTCCAGGGTATTTTTTTGTTTTGTTGGGGAAGAAGGGATTTATATCTATGATTTCATTGGAATAGGAAAATCACATTGAGAAAATTTCTTTTACCAATGTAGATTTAAAGTCTCTCTTTAATTTATAGAGTTGCTTGAAGTATTTTTAGGATAAAGGAAAATTCCCAAGATGGTACAACCAGTATGTGTCAGAGGAGAGGCCTTACACTCTGGTCTTCCTAAGCCTAATGCTGGCTTTCCATCAACTAAATGACCCTACCACTCAGGATATCTAAACTGACAGACTAGTTTCAGAGGCTAATTTACATTCTCCATCCATTTTTTCCTTCTGGTAGGCTAGTCTCTTTATAACAGCTATTAGTCTCATTGACAAAGTCCTATAGTGTTCCAAAATTTGATGTAACCAATACATCACTAACAAAACAGAACCTTAGGAGATCTTTGGCATCAATAGAGAATCCTTTATATGGTTTGATGTTACAGTGGACATCCTTAATGTTGATGGGAAACATTTTTGGTAGGCATGATTTCCTGTTCTTTGTTTCACTTCATGCTATACCCAAAATATCATCAAATAATCTCTGTGTTTGCAGCTATGATGGACTCTTATATAATCTTCATGTGTATTTTGGAGAATCCCTGTGGTTGAAAAGCATTTAAAGCTGTTTTTTACACCACAGAGTAAAATGCATTTTTGCTACTGAGTAACAATATACACTAAGATCATCTATTTTCTCCACCATGATATTTCTTTGTATTCAGTGATAACAAAGACATACAAAGCTCTCTAGGAGTATACATGTTATTGTGTACTATAACTTCCCTATTACTATCAAGGGTACCACCATCACTCTAGTCACCTGGACTTGCATCCTAGGTACTATCCTTTATACCTAGTTTGTATTCACCCCACATATCCAATATGTTGTGTAATGCAAGGTGGCTAACAGAAACCTTTTGCTTCTGTAATTTCTAACGGTCACAAAAAGCCAGTTAGAAGTCTTAGAATCTGCAGAAAGTCAGTTAGAACTTAAAGCTATAAATACAGGTGAAGTTCCAACTGACAGGGCTTTTGCCTTCTGGCTTTCACTGTGGCTGGAGGCTTTTGCTTTGGCTTAACCTGTTGGCTTTGGCCTAATTGCAGCCTTGGCCTGTGCTTATTTGTCTTGGGGAAATTTGGACTTATCTCATTTCTCTGGACCTCGCCCTAATCTCCCATCTCCATCCCTCCCCTTCCCTGAATTTCCTTTGGGTCCTGTGTTTAGTTTCTATAAGCAAGTAGAGTATCCTCAAATAAGTTAACCCTAGTTTTAATGATTTGATAGAGACTTTACTTAAAAGGCAGACAAATCTTCCTGACTGGGAGGGCCAGACTCTCTCTGTCTAAACCTCTCCGTGACCCATCCCCCACCCTCAGCCCTCTCCCTAGCAGTAATTAGAAAACCCTGAACCCCTCTCCCCTTCTGACTGACCCTGGTATTAATAAATCCCTTTGTTACCTATTCAAGCCTCTGGTGAATCATTGTATTGAAAATTGAGGCAAGGGCTAAAGAGGGAAGGACTCATTTCCTTTTATTTCTTGAGAGAATTTGGGGTATCCATCTTGGCAGGAAGTACCTACCACAAGACTTGGAGGGGTCCTCTCGACTCCTCCATCAAGAGACTTAGAAACTAATAAGAGAAACCCTCCAGTGAAAACTAAACATTTCTTACTGGCCCTATTTTCCTCCCTGTATTCTCTGTCTCAAGCCTCTGGGAATAAAGCTGTTTGAACTGCCCTCTCCTACATACCCCATTTCCTTTATCTCCTTCATACCTTCCCGAACCTTCTTTCCTCCTCCAATCACCTTATAAGCATCTATATCCCCTTTATCCTTCCTCACATCCAAATTGCCTTCAAGACCCACTCAGATTACCTTATTTATTTCTTTATAAGTTGTCAAATCTTGTCATTTTAATCTTTAAATGCTTCTCATTTTTATCTCCTTTCCATAGCCCCCATCTTGTACAAGCCTATATTACCTCTTAGCATTATTGCAATGTTCTTCCTTTTTTTTTAAACCCTTGTACTTCGGTGTATTGTCTTATAGGTGGAAGAGTGGTAAGGGTGGGCAATGGGGGTCAAGTGACTTGCCCAGGGTCACACAGTTGGGAAGTGGCTGAGGCCAAAGGCCTGACTCTCACTCCACTGAGCTACCCAGCTGCCCCTAGTCTTCCTTTTTTTAGAAACATTTTCCATGGTTACATAATTCCTGTTTTTACTTTGCACTCCCCCCCCTCCGCCTTAAGCCCCCCATATCCAATATGCATTTCCACTGGTTTTAACCTATGTGATCAGTCAATACTATTTACATATTATTGATAGTTGCATTGGTGTGGTCATTTAGTGTCTATATCCCCAAACATGTCCACATCAACCCATGTGTTCAAGTGGTTGTTTTACTTCTGTGTTTCCACTCCTGTAGTTCTTCTTCTGAATGTGGGTAATGTTT
Source organism: Gracilinanus agilis (assembly GCF_016433145.1). Taxonomy (NCBI): domain Eukaryota; kingdom Metazoa; phylum Chordata; class Mammalia; order Didelphimorphia; family Didelphidae; genus Gracilinanus; species Gracilinanus agilis. The sequence continues at coordinate 419,381,870 of NC_058133.1, read as the reverse complement.
CTTTCCATAAATCCCTCAGAATTGTCCTGGGTCATTGCATTGCTGCCAGTACAGAAGTCCATTACAATCGATTTTACCTTAGCATATCAGTCTCTGTGTACAATGTTCTTTTGGCTCTGCTCCTTTCACTCTGCATCAATTCCTGGAGGTCTTTCCAGTTCACGTGGAATTCCTCCAGTTTATTATTCCTTTGAGCATAATAGTATTCCATTAACAAAGGTCCTTGTGGTGTTAGCAACAAACCTGCCATTAATATAGCACACAACCTACACTTGTGAGTTCATCTGCCAGTAACTGGCCTCAGCTCCAAGCTCTAACAGTGTGTAATATTGCAATAATCTTCTAATGGGTCTAGCTGCCTTACATCTCTTGCCCCTTCCATTCATCCTCCCTTCAGTGTCAGAGTGAAAATTTTCCTAAAGAAAAGGTCTGCCCATGCCAATCTCCTTCCCCCAATATACTCCAGCAGTTCCCCTTTATCTCTAGGATAAAATATAAAATGTTTTATCATTTGGAGGCTTTCACAATGTGGCCCCTTTTTCCTTTTCTAATCTTGTGATATTTTACTGCCTTTCTCAAACTCTGTCATGAGTTATGAGAGTCTACTTTCTGTTTCTCCCACACGACTTATTATTGAATGCTTTATCTCCTTTCCTCTGACTCCTAGTTTCCTTAGACTCTTTCAGACTTCACCTTAAACCTCACCTTCTGTGGGAGGCCTTCTCAGACTCCTCTGCTTGTAGTCTTTGCCTACTAAAATTATCATCCTTTTCACTATATATAGTGCATAGTTACTGTATTTTCCATCCTCATTTGAATGTGAGCTCCTTGAGGTCAGTGAAAATGTTTTTTGTCTTTCTTTGGATCTCCAGAGTTTAGTCCAATGCCTGCCACGTATTAAGAACTTAATAAAAAGCTTTTTGGCTGTTGCTAATTGATTGATATAAGTAAATAAAAAGTGATTTCAAGAGGGGGAGAATGCTAATAAATGAGAGGGGGAGCTGTGAAGAGAGAAATCAGGAGTGTTAGAGGTTGTACTAGAGCAATGAAGAAAAGTAGAGATTCTATGAGGGAGGGGAAGAGAGAATTAGTCTAGGGATTATTCCCCCAAAGAAAGAACAAAAATAAACCATAGGTTTTATGCCTTTGAGAAGAATTTTGGCAGGAGTGAATAACAGGGTGAAATTAGTGTAGATGGATGGTCAAGGTGGTAGCTATTAACTACAGACTATTTCCAATTCCTTACAATGCTATAATTTCATCCTACAACCATTCTCAAGCTTGGGATATCATTTTTTCTTCCAAAAATCTCCCAACCCCCACCTTCATTCATTCCAATTCATTACCATTCCTGGAGGAGGAAAGGCCAGACACAAGAAAGGAAAGAGAGTTGTGCTGAGAAATAAATGCTTCTCTTTCAGTTATATCAGAAAGCAGGATGGTTATTTCTCACCAGACAGCCTGGGTCTATTTATTGTCAATGCAATCTGAAAAAAATATATAATTTCCAATCCATAGTTGATATAAATATATAAAAGATGAATCACAATTACATCTTTCTTTCCCCTCTCTCTTCATTCGGCTCTCTTTTTTACAGTATCTGCATGTTAGTTCTAGGACGGGTGCCAGTTGTATCAATTAAACAGTAACTAATTCAAGTACATTTACAATCTGTGTTTGAAATGCCAGCCCCATACAGTAGTTACCAATTAAGCATGAGGCAGATTAATGGGATGCATTGTTCTCTTGGGTTAACTCCACCACATTGTCATTAAGCATGTAAACCCCAGTGAACCAAAGACTTCCATGTGAAGAGAAAGGAAAACACATGCTTACAAAATGAAGTTGGGTGTTGTATATCAAGCTTAATCATTTCAGAGTAGAAAAAAGATTCAACTTTTTTTTTGGCAGGTAGGGGAGGAGTCATTCTCTCAATATCTTTCTCAACTTAGTGGCTTGCATATTTTGCATATATCTGATCAATGGAGAGTCAGAGATACAAACTAAGGAGAAAATAAAAAAGGCAAAACTGATCAGATAGACAAATGGTCCCTCTAACTTTAGAGTTCTTAGAACAGATATCCTTTTAATGTGGTTCCAGTTCATTATTAACTTGAGGAATTATGAAGACCAAGCAAATTATCCACTAGGTGGGTGAGAGAGAGAGAGTAGGGTAGGTTTAGAGGACCAGAATTTACCTCCAATTAAAAATCAGAGAGGAAAGCAAATGGATTCTTTGTGGAGTGATTTCTGTTCCTATTTAAATTTATAACCTGATGATTTTTAGAATCAAGTGTGATTGTTCTCTCTTCTCCACTATCCCTAAATTAATTCAAATTTATGATTTAATTATTTTTCTCAGATCATGGCAAATGGAAATATATTCCATGACATGAAAAGTAATACATCCTTCCCTTCTATTATTTGTGAGCTTTTGTATTAATTTCTCTTCTTTGACTTGTCTGACCTCAGTGTTTAGGAGTGGGCAGAAAGAGTTTAAAATAATACTTAGCTCCTTCCTGTGGAAAGGGGGAAAAAAAGAGTTACATTCTGCCTTCTATAGAATTATTTGGTGATTAAATCATGTGGTGAAATTAATGACTTGATAGAGCCAGAAGTAGCTCAGCATCCCTGCCATTTCCCCAAACATTAAGGGTCATTTTAATTGCATGTACAATAGGGAAGGTTGAGCACACAGTTATTCCCTTGTGTAGATTTTTACATCCTTACCCAGCAGCTTCCCGTCTTGAATTTTGCCTAAATGGCATATTTGGAGTTGGCCTAAATAGTGGAGTTAACCCAAGTCTCTCCTCACTCCCTGTTTCTATTCAGAAAGTCCCTGGGTAGAGGCAGGGGGTGTCCAAGGAGGAGGGCTGTTGTTTTTATAGTTGCCTCTTACTAATTTTAATCTCCACTGAGACTTCCCAATTTAGTTGTCATTCCTTATTTCAGTGTTTTAAAGAAGTATTTTAATTCCCCAGGCAACCTAGAGTACATGACTTTCCTGCAAACAAGGCATTGAAAGGACCCCTCTCTTCTCCTTCTCCTCCTCCTCTTTCCCTGCCTCCCCTTCCTCATTCCCAATGGCTCATTGGTATAGGAACAGAGATGTTGGAATCAATATAAGAGTAAATAGCCACATGGTCTTTATTGTGAAGGCAGGGTTTCTACAGAAAATCCTTGTAATCAGAAAAGAGGGAAGATGAGATTAAACTGATTAAACTGAGAAAGTCAAAAAAGGACAACTTGAAAGATTAGCTCTAGGATGACTGAAAAAGTAATCCTCTGTGCATGCTAAGTAGAGCAGCCCCTTTCTGCTATCAGCCCCTTCATCTGGTGACCTTCTATTGCATTAGCACAGAGCTACTTGATCCAAGGTAAATACTGACAATTGAAAAAACCAGAATGCCAGTGATTACAACAGGTATCAACCTTACCACAAGGATGCTTTGTTATCATTAAGGAACTCCATTGTTGCCCCCAGTGATAAAAATAGGGTGAGAAGAAAAAGTCATTCTGCCTCTCTACATGTCTCATGTTTATTTTAGGAAAATATTATATGTTGCATTTGGGTGGGGGCTAAGGAAATATTAAGGGATGCGAGGTGATAATATAGACTTGTAGACTTAGTGTCAGGAAAATCTGAATTTCAATCAGCATGATCTCTCAGTTTCTTCACTATAAAATAGGTATAACAATATCCTAAAGTGTTTTGTGGTTTCAGTTAATGGAGATAATATAAGTGAAGTCTTTACAAATATTAAAATGCTATTTGTGTCACACCATTTTTAATAGGAAAGAAGGAAGAAAAAAGGATAGTTGGGGGAGGAAGAGAAGGAAAGGAAAGGAGTAAAGAAGGAAAGAAAGAAGGAAGGAAGGAAAGAAAGAAAGAGAAGGAAAGAAAAAGAAAGAAGAAAGGAAAAGGGAAGAAAAAGGCAGGAAGGAAGAGAAAAACAGAAAGATAGGAAGGAAGGAAAGAAAGGAGGAAGGAAGGAAAGAAAGGAGGAAGGAAGTAAAGGATAAGTGAGGGCATAAATGAAGAGGGAGGGAAGAAATGAGGAAGAAAAGAGGGGAAACTATTAAAATTCACAAATGCAGAATTGTTTCTGGAAGCAGCAGTCCTTGATGCCTTAAAAGGCTGGGCATGTTTTTCAATCCCCATAAATGAAAATGAAAATAAACTTAACAAATTTGAGAATTGATATTAAACCTACAGCTCCTTATTTTTACAATGAAAACCTGTCTTCAAACCTCACACAGCATGCTTTTACTGTTTCCTTCCAAATTTTTGCCCTGTCTGCCCTCTTTCTCCCCCCTCCACTCCATCCCTTACATAGAGGTTTTTAGTTCTTACACTGTTTTTTGAGATGCAGTTCTGAAACATGGAGTTCAAACTGGGCACATGCTTTTCTTTTAACACTGACCCTTAAATAGAAATTCCAAGCATTTTTGAACACTCTGTGGTAGAGATTGTGCTGAGCCAAGTTAGAATTAGCCTCACTTACTGACCTACAAATAGGCTTGGCCTGACCTGACTTGGTTCTCTCTCTCTTAGTGCTTTGGAAAATTCATATTTCCAAATTTGTTGAATTGAATTTATTTATTTTTGAGTAGGCACAGAGAGCAAAAGCCAAAGTAAACTCCAAGCTGCTTTCTGAAATCACTCTTACATATGGCCTGTCACCCTGAAAGCCAGACTTTTCTTTGTTGAACTCACTTGAGAAGCAACTGCTTTAAATAGAATTTTTAAAAAGTTGGGTTTTTTTTGGCCCAGTCAGAGATACACAAGATTTCCTCCTTAGACAATAACACCAAAACAATTCAACAGGCTAAAAAGGGTTTGGAAAAGTGGTTCTGAAAAACCTGAAGGTCAGAAAGATGGCATCTGTTCAGAATTGTGGAAGTCTCTTTCAGGTTGATTTCGATCTCACTACTGCTCTTTGTGGTAAAGGGGTATAAAGGGAGCTAGTGGTATACAGCAGTGATTCCTATTTTAATTCCTCATACTTCTTTAAACAACAACCATAACAAAATATGAACCTCAAGGTAATTTAACATACTAATCATAAAATTCCTTACTGCTTAAGGCACTATTAAATAATTTGGGGGGATGAACCTCTTGGACCACTGTGGAGAATTCCTATGGGGTTTATAAACTACTAAATAAGTATACCCTGTTTCTGGTGTGAGGATCATTGCTTCTGGTGTTAGAAGACCTGAATTTGAATCCTGCCTCTTCCATTTATTAGCCCTATGACATGATCAAGTTACTTAACTAAATTCAATTTGATAGCATTTATAAAGTGTCTATTATGTGCCAACTATGGGGCTGGATGCTAAGAATATGAAGACAAAAATGAAATAGTTCCTGCCTGCCTGGAGTTTCCATGCATTTGTCTGGGTGTGGGGTTGTGGGAAAGATAACAAGAACATAGATGAGAAAATACAAAATAATTTTAAAAGTGTAAGAGAGTAAGAACTCTAAAAATTCAGGGAATCAGGAAAGACCTTTTTTAGGTGGTGTTGAGCCTTCACAAGGAAGAGTAATATCCCATGTATGGGGAGAGCCCATGTTGAAGAATGGAAGTAAAGGATAGACTACTATACATGAAGAACATGAAACATGGCAGGTTGGTTAGAACTCATTTATTCATTCAATAAATATTAAGTACCTACTATGTGCTAGGCACTATATTAAATGCTGAGGCTACACAAGGAGGGAGTGGACCCTACTCTCAAAGAGCTTAGGATTTAATGGTGGGGGTGGATACAAGATGCAAACAAATATATGCAAAGCAAGCTATATACCACATGAACAGAAAATAATAGAGAGAAAGTGTTGCAATTAAGAGGGGTAAGGGGAAAGCTTCCTGTAGAAGGTCAGATTTTAGTTGAGGCTTAAGGAAGTCAAGGAGGTCACTAGTTGGAGTAGAAGAGGGAGAACATTCTAGGCAGAGGAGATGACCAGAGAAAATGTCCAGAGCAGAAAGACTGTTCAAAGAAAAGTCAAGAAGCTAGTGTCACCATATTGAAGATTGCATGCTTGGGAGTAAGTTATAAGAAGATGGGTACAGCTAGAAGCTGGATAGAGCACCAGGCTTGGAGTTAGGAAAACCTGAGTTCAAATCTGGTCTCAGATACTTATTAGCTATGTGATCCTGGACAAGTCACTGAACCCTATTTGCCTCAGTTTCCTCATTTATAAATGAGTATTGTTGTGGTTGTGCTAATTGACTGTGAGGGTTGTTGTACAGATCAAATGAAAGAAAGAATGTGAAGTACTCATGATCAGAGTGTTTTATATAGAATAAATGAATGAATACAGAATGAATGAATGAATGACATATCCTTTTCAACAGCAATGACAGATTTGATTATGTCTTCAGAGCTAGAAGGGAAGGAAGAAGTATATCAAGTAAAACCTGCATTGACTCAGGGTGGATAGGGAGAAGGTGGCCAAAGTGTCAAATAAAGCATGGCTAGAACTTCGTAGAAATAATGCTGTTGATTGTCTGAGCAGTCTATAGGAACATGGTACTCACATTTTTTACCTTAAAAAAAGCTTAATTAATTAATAATTATATTTTAGAATATATTATATATAGAATAATTATAATTTATACTATTTTCCCATAGTTACATGAACCATGTTCTTTCCCTCCCCTTCTTCCACCCCACTCCAGTAGCCAACAAGCAATTCCACTAGGTTTTTACATGTGTCATTGATCAAACCTATCTCCATATTATTAGTATTTGCACTAGAGTGATCATTTAGAGTCTACATTTCCAATCATATCCCCATTGACCCATATGATCAAGCAGTTGTTTTTCTTCTGTATTCCTACTCCCAAAGTTCTTTCTCTGGTTGTGGATAGCATTCTTTCTCATAAGTCCCTCAGAATTGTCCTGGTTCATTGCATTGCTGCTAGTTGAGAAGTCCATTACATTTGTTTGTGCCACAGTGTATTCATCTCTATGTATAAAGTTCTCTTGGTTCTGGCTCCTTTCACTCTGCATCAGTTCTTGGAGGTCATTCCAGTTCACATGGAATTTGTCCAATTCCTTATTCCTTTTAACACAATAGTATTCTATCACCAACAGATACCACAGTTTATTCAGCCATTCCCCAATTGAAGGGTATACCCTCATTTTCCAATTTTTTTGCCACCACAAAGAGCACGGCTATAAATATCTTTGTACAAGTCTTTTTCCTTACTATCTTTTGGAGATATAAACCCAATAGTGGTATGATTGGATCAAAGGGCAGGCAGTCTTTTAGTGTCCTTTGGGTATAGTTCCAAATGCCTTCCAGAATGGTTGGATCAATTCACAACTCCACCAGCAATACATTAATGTCCCAATTTTGCCACGTCCCCTCCAACATGTATTGCTTTCTTTTGCTGTCATATTAGCCAATATGGTAGGTATGAGGTGGTATCTCAGAGTTATTTTGATTTGTATTTCTCTGATTATAAGAGATTTAGAACACTTTTTCATGTGCTTATTGATAGTTTTGATTTTTTTATCTGAAAATTGTCTGTTCATGTCCCTTGCCTGTCTATCAATTGGGGAATGGCTTGATTTTTTGGTACTCACATTTCAAGATAGAGAATGAGCTTGAATCCTTTATACCTTTCCAGAATTCAACCACATTTGAAAATGTCAAACTCTTCAACATAGGACTCAGTTTTCAAGAAAAGGAATGAGCAAATCATCCATACCTTCCCCAAACTCTACTAAATTTGAAAATCTCTTATTCTTGGGCTAACATAGATGGGTTGTGATCTCCCAGCCTCTTGGAGAGAAACCCCATCCTAATGAGATCACAGAACCCTTAGGATATGTATTTTAATTTCTATATCACAAAGTAGATTTTAGGACCTAATGGAAGTTATTTACTTTAAGAATAAAGTACACTACAATCTGAGTACATTAATCTAATGTCATTTTCTTATATTTCAACCTTTCGATCTCTGCAACATTTGACAATGTTGACCCCTTCCTCCTTCTGGTTACTCCATCATTTCTTTTTTTCCTCTTCTTACCTGTCTGACTGCTCCTTTTCAGACTTTTTTTTTTTACTAAATATTCATCCACAACATGTCAGCTAATTGTGATGGGTCCTCTCATTTCTTTTCTCAGGTAGAAAGTAATTTATTATCTCAGTCTAAATTGGTAGAGAAAGAAATAAATGTATCCAGAAATATTGATGTGATTGTGAATAAGGCAGACCAAGCTTCTTCTGATTCAGTCCATTAATCTATGTGGTTCTTATTGGTAGTTGGTCCCTAAAATTTTTTGTGAACACAAGCTACAAAAAGACATATGAAGTCTATTGTAATATTAGAACCTTGTGTTTGTTGTTTTAGAATTGAAGAAACAGTTTTTGTGATCAGATTGTTACTTGTAATTATATAATGCTTATACCAGGTGGTGATGGCATTGGTTTTAAACATATTTATTATTGAATAAAATATACCTTATTTTGGGGTCAACCATCTCATCACAATAAGCTGATCACTGATTAGTCTTATTTTTTACAAAAATATAAATATTAGTTACAAAAGATAAACAAAATTAACAAACACCTTAAAAGAAGCCTAATAGAGAAAGCTTATTTAGAAATAAAAAGTTGAGTTTAATCTTAGCTTTTGGAATAATCCTTAACTTCCAATTTTGGTCAGGATGCCATTTTTCTCATTTACCTCAGATCATGTCTTGGTGCTAAATCCCTAATGGGGCTGTTATGCTTTTCAATTTATTTAGGCCAGCTTGATGTCAAATGTCCTTATGTAGTTATTATCTATGGATAGATCATCTTAAGGAATCATTCCAGAGGCTACCACCATTAACAGCTTGATGATAGTCATTCTTCTAAGAAAATGATAGTTACCTTACTATAGATTAGAGGACTACTGTAAAGATGGCATATCTCTGGGTCAGCATAATTTTGACAAAATCTATGGACAAGATACAGAAATGTTTATGAGATGACAGTAAAATCAATTACATATCTAAATGTTTAAATAGCAGTGCCAAAAGAATATTGAGAACTAGAAAAAAGGCAAATGGAAGGGAGTTCTCTCATATGGTAGACTCTAAACATTTTTAATAAAAAAATTTTTGAGCACATATCCCAAATATATGTATATTGACTTGTTAATTGTGTCAATATACTACTATAGAAATATATTATTCACAATATAATATACATACAAAAATTGAAAATTATGGGATAAAACCAAAGTAAACATTTTAATACATTTAATTTATTGTTAAAATATTTATCATATTTTAGTGAGAATAATGTGATTTACTTTACTATTTTAATATATTTTGTTGAACACTGATAGAACAAGTCAAAGGTCTGATTTTAGGTTATTTATTTTGATATTTGGTTTTAAAGGCTGTCATAGCTGAAAAAAAATCTCACAAACACACATCCAAAATGGAAGAAAACACATTTTTAGCTATGTTTCCTAAACAAGAGCAACTTTGTTTTAACTCCATCCACTAATCATGCAAAGGATGGAATTGAAATTTCTTTTGTAGGGTTCAAATATGGCTTTAGACACTTCCCAGTTGTGTGACCCTGGGCAAATCATTTACCCTACCATGCCCTAGTCCTTACTACTCTTCTGACTCAGGCCAAAGGTAAGGGTTTAAAAAAAAACTCCAGTAATCTTTTTAGTAAATTTTCATCTTCCCTAATGTCAGTGATGGGTGGAATATGGGCTCCTTCATTTGTTTTTAATCCATCAGATATGTTTGGAGGGAGGGAAGTCTACTTTAGAATGAAGGTTGTAGGTCTGAAGGTTTTGTGTGTTTTCACTTGAGCCCTAAGCCTATTGGCAGAAGCAACCCTCCTATCTTCCTTCTCCACTTGCTGGCTGCAATTGCTTATTTTCACTGTTATGTCTTTTCATAGGCTGCAAAGAGACTACCTGCTTAATCCAAGGGCTATTATGAAATATACCTTATTGGTCCTGTGGTTGAGCTAGGAATGTAGGGCAAGAATCTGTGTGTGTGTGTGTGTGTGTGTGTGTGTGTGTGTGTGTGTGTGTGTGTGTGTGTGTGTGTTGGGAAAGACTGAGTGTTATGACTACTTACATCCCTTTAAACTTGCTCACCTATATCATTAGCAAGTAATAAATGGCCAGCAATGCTTATCTACGCACATTGGGCATAGGCTGGAGTATAAGCTAGGAAATGACTGTCTTTTCACCTGTCTAAAGGAGAAAATGCTATGGCTTGGAATATATACTAAAGGATTCAATGGGCACAGAGAGTAGAGGTGAGTTATGGAGAGAAGCAAAGGCAGGGTACCTGCAACTATACTGAAAAGCTATGTTGTTCTCCGTTTTTTAATAGTATGCACATATGCATATATTTATGAATTTATGTATCTCTATATCTCTATGTGTATTTTGTCCACAGGCCCTGCCATGCATTGTCCTCCTGTTAAAGAACACTGTTGTAGTAGCTAATAACAGCGCCCTGTCCTTGGTTCTCTTCTGTTCAACATTTTAATCAATGACTTAAAGGAAGGCATAAATGGTAGGCTTATCAAATTTTCAGCTGACATAAAGTGGAGAGGGATGGACTACAATGATGGTTCAAATCTAATAAAATAAAATTTCCTGTGTACTACAGTCTTTCTGGAATATTATGGATCCATGGTATCAATTATAGCTGCAGAAAAACAGGTGGTATGAAGGACATAAATAGCTAGCTTGTTCCATTAGGTGGAAAAGAGGTTTTTCTGAAAGCTTCTGCTGTAAAATTGAACTTCTTAGCTTTAGTAGCTAAAGGGAAATGATAGAGCAGTTGTTCTGTATTTGAAAAAACCTTTGACTAGGCCCAATATAATATACTCATCAATAAATTAAAAAAGCATAATTGTAATCCTTGGCTCATTACCAAAGCTCTGAATTCATAAGTACTTCCCAATAAGTATTTCTCTCTGTTATTTCTCTCATTTTTGTATCTCTTCAGGATTTTCCCTAGAAACATCAGCATTTGGTTCATATTTAGGTCTTTACAAAAGGAAAGAGGCCATTTGTTCTTATGTATATATTCAGGGTAACAAAATATTGTGTAAAGAACAGGTTTTATTTTATATGACAGAAAATGAATAGGATTCACATCCAAGTTCATAAATTGTCAAATCAATTTCCTTCCCTATCTGGTGGACCTTCACTTTTCCAAAGGTTGTATTAATTCTGTTATATAGGGCCCTATATTTATTACCTTAAATCAGTAATCATTTAAAATAGTACCTTGGAGGATGGGGGTAGTCGCAACTTTATGGCTCAGTGGATCAAGAGTCAGACCTAAAGACAGTAGGTTCTGGGATCAAATGTGGCCTCAAACACTTCCTATCTATGTGACCCTGGGCAAGGCATTTAACCCCCATTGCTTAGGCCTTGCCACTCTCCTGCCTTCGACCAATACACAGTATTGATTATAAGATGGAAGGTAAGGGCTCAAATTAAGAAATAAACTACTACTTTTGATAGCATCACCCAAACAAAAGGAAAGGACTTGAGTTTGCTAGAAAACTTGTTAATCCTCCATTTATCAGTCCTATACTCTGAGTCTACATGAACAGAATAGACATACTGCTCTTCTAGGGTTGGAGTTTCTACTGATACAGGAACAAAAGTTGGACCAAAAGAGAACTGATATCCTTCCCTAAACTTGCATACTTCACATTACTCCCAATACAAAAAAAAGGACAACAACTGGGTTTGCTTTTCCCTTTCATGGTTCTATATCCCTACATGTGATGTAGATAAAAAATATTGATTTGTTATTGAACAATGAGGATCTACATCTTATCTAGGCTTTTCATTACTTGTCATTGAGACACAAGAAAAAGGAAGGATTCTTCCTGGGACCCATCTTGGAAAATCTGATTCACGATGAAATGAAAAAAAAAAACGCATATACATTTCTTAGGGGGTACTACATGATGCTTTATTTATTTGTTAACTCTCAGCATACTAGCATAATGCTCTCTGCATAGTGGGTAGGCTTAACAATTTTTAGTAGAATTTAATGTCAACAATCAGTTCTGTTCACATGTGACTTTTCGATTTAGGAGATTAGAGTCAATACAGTGGGTTATGAAAGTAATATTTCTTTTTATGTCCAGGTTGGGACTATTGTTATTATTATATTTGTTTGTGACATCCTGACTTAAATAATAAAAAATCATCTAATTAATGAATGTATGGCAGAAAATAAATGACCTATTAAAAAAGAATTAATAAATATCTAAATAAACAGATGAATAAATGAAAAAAGCTTTCATTAAGAGTTCACTATATGACAAGTACTGTGTCTAGTATTGAATATAGAAATAGGAAATTGCAGTTATTCCCTTTCTTAATGAGTCATATTGTAATTGGGGGAGACCATACATATTAGAAAATTCCCTAGTAGACAAGAAGAAAAAGTCCTATAATCCTGAAGAGTCCAGAAACAAGGTAAATGGTAAGGCCCAAAGATTTTCAAGTTAGGTCAGCAAGTAAGACGATAATGCCAGGCAAGGCAGACAGTAAAGCTTGGAGCAATTTAGGAAGTAGGAGTAGGGCAGATTTTAAGGTCTCACTGAAAGGAACAGAGTTAGGGACTTCCATATACTCACTCCTTGTGAACAGTATAACTGCTCAGATAAGTTCTGGGTAAAGTCATGTGGTAGAAGAGTGTAACGTAGGAATGAAGTGGGGGTGCCAAAGTGGGAATGAAGTGGGGACACCTCTAATGGGCATCTAGCCATCCCAGATGGAATCTGAGGTATCTTTGGAGATGTGAGTGGGAAACAAGGGAGGGCACCATCAATTAACTAAATTTAAAAAATAGGTTGAAGCTAAGGAAAAATGCAAAGTGGAATACCTAGAAGGAAAATTAACTTGTGAATATATGATTAAAGACTAGTATTGCAGGAAAGAGTCCAGAATACAGTTAGGCAACCTGGGTTCTAGTCCTTTCTCAGCCATGATATAATGGTATGACTTTGGACAAGTCACTTGCTTTCTTCATCTGTAAAATAAAGGACTTTGACAAGTTCATTGCTTCTAGGTCTGAAACTAAAATTCTATGAAGAATGAAATAATGGAAAGAACATTGAATTTGGAGTCACGGGACATGATTTTGAATGTCAGCTGTATGATTTACTTCCTTTGCGACCCTTAACTTCAAATCTTTCAGCTTCCATTTCCTTATTTGTAAAATGTAAAAATTTTAAGTGATTTCTCAGGGTTCTTCCATCACTAAATTTAAGATCTCACCATTCACCATACAGTACATAGTGGGCAATAGTTGAACATAGTGGGAAAATGTATAATACTGAAAAATATTTCACTTGAAAAAATATTGTAGGTCTTAGTACAAATCTTTGAAGCTATGATTCTCTTATTAGGGTTTGGAACAATGTTTTATATGAATCTTATGAGAATTTTTTTCTTCAGAAACTATCCATAACAATTGGACAGTTATCTATTGGGGAATAGTTGTTTGTCTCAATATTTATATCAATTCATTATATATTGTTAGAGGGAAATTGAGAGAGGGAGAAGCTAGTCCAGGCCTGGAGAGGCCTGGACTGAAAGAGAGAGTTAAAAGGCTAATTAAACTAGGTTACAAGCCACAAGACCTTGGAAATCAGAAAGGATATAAGCCTACTTAAGGCAGAGTTCAGAAACGCCAAGGTAGGCCAAGGAAGTCAGCCTAAATTACCCACATGACAATTCAGAGTAGAGGCAGTCTGAGGTCTCAGCAGATCACCTCCAGCACCAAGTTCAAAGCCAGAACTGCCTCACCAGGAAGTAACCCACATACTTGAAGAGATTGTGTCTCTCGTCACTTCCTGTGGGTCCACCTCTAATTCAAGTGGACAAATGGCAGCCTCTACACTGATTTGGACTGCCCAAAGGGCAGTCCCTTGTTCTTGATTTGTTACTTATTGTCACGTGTGGGTAACTCATCTACCCTCTCCACTGAGGGAGGTGGGGATAATATAATCTACATGCCTAGGGTAAGTAGAGTTTTGACTATGAATGGACTAGAGCTAATTCCATTTGCACAATATCAAACTTTTATGAGAGATATTTGAAATAACTAAAATGACATCTTTTCTTTTTCTAACTGAATTAATTTTGTTCTGGAAAAGAATAAAATTTTTGTTGTCATTACCTATTTTATTACTTATAGCATTTCTTTTTCATTTTGAATTTTCTTCCTAGCCATAGTTGTGAAAGGTACTTCCTTCTTCTACTATCCTCTTCGATCTTTTCAGTGGTTATTTCTGCTATAAATATCCAGTTCTTCAAAATGATGTTTCTTTTCAAAAATTCCATGATCATGTAATTGACTCATCATTTTCTATTTTGTTAATATATATACTGTCAAAGATGAATTTTTCCCCATGGTTATTATTTTAATCCTATATAAAACATTTTGGTAGCTACTTCATTTTAGTTATTATCTTTTATGTATTTGTTACTTCTATAACTCATTCTTTAGTTCACTGATTATTCATATTTTTATTCTCCATTTGGGTCCATGTCATCTGCTTCTGTTTCTTGTTTTAATTTCTTTTTTTTTTGCATTTAGATAGTAAACATCATTAAAAATTTTCTCTCTTTTTATATCTATGATTATTCTCTGCCATAGTAGTATGTTTTATAACTATATTCTATATATGATAAATATATTTATATCTGTCCCTATATCTAATCTATGTATGCATTGTCTAATCTGTCTTCATCTATCTATTTATCTTTCTATCTGTCTTTCTATTTTTAACATCTTCTTGCAGGAGGTGCTACAGGCTTCAACTCTAACTTTCCAACAGTTCACTTGTTTCATTTTTTTGGTAATACTGTTAGTCTTATTCTTCTCTGAGAGAATAACATTAAAATCTGCAATTATTATTTTGTCTTTGTCTTTTTCTATCTTAATTATTTTCCCTTTTTGACTTTGGATATTATGTCATCTGAATAATGTAATTTAAATAGTTACATTGTATTATTGTCTGTGATGACCTTCAAAATAATGCAATTTTCATATTTATATCTTTTGACATTGAGAATTTTTATTTTAATCTTCTTTAATAAAAACATTTCAACATCCACTTTTTTGGAATCATCTTATACTTGGTAAATTTTGTCCCTACTCTCATTTTCAACTTGTGTATCTTACATGTCTTGCATTTTTAATATGAATAATGAAGGCATTAAAAGCAGGGAAAGCTTCTTTATTTATTATTTCATTTTATTTCCTTTGATACTATTGGTAGTGGTAGATTAATACATTCATATTTAAGGTCATGATTGTTAGGTTTGCATTTTCCTCCATTTGTTTCATTGGCAAAGATTTGTATTTGCTGTTTTCTCTTTTATATCAACACTTTGTGTCCCTGTTACTAGTTTTGTTTACACACTAATTTGATCTCAAGATTTCTCATGGGCTCACCATCCCCATCACTCTTATTTATTTGCTATAAATAGATTTCCTTGAATTTAATTTGTTAGCACCTACTTACTTTGTATTTATTAATTTGTTTTCATTTCCTCAGCCTTTGACTCTTCTACCTCTTCAACTATACAACAACCTTTAATTGTAATAACATTCATTTGTCACATGCTTCTCCAAAAATATTCATTTATTTAGTCTTTTTCCCCCATCAAGGCTTCTGATTCCTATTTTCTTATTCAAGGGGCATATGCTTTAGATCTTCCTTATTTATCCTCTATCTTGATCTCATAAAGGATATGACTTCTGAAAGAAAACCATTTTATTCCTACTTTAATATCATTTCCATGGTAATATATTTGTGAATCTAGCCTTTCCTTTTCTCCACCATATTTTGTTTGTTTTTGTTTGTGTGATTTTATGTAGCTGTGTCCTGCTATGACAAATATCAGTTTGAATCATTGGGAAAACTCTCTCTTTAATGAATTCTGGGAAGATGGCAGCATAGAAGCAGCAAGGCTCCAGATCTCCATATAGCTATTCACCATCAATCAAGGACAAAGGGCTCTGACAGAATAGAAAACCAAATCTGACAACAGAACAGAGCTGGGAGATCCTCCAGCTAAATCCAACTTAAAAGCTACATGGAAAAAAAGAGAAAAAAAGCCTGAATTCTTGGAACTGTCAGGTGGGAGGGGAAAGAAAGGAGGAAAATCCCAGATCCCCTATCCACCTAATGTGCTGAGTCTCCAATGTATCATGTAATTTCTGGGTGGCCTGGGGCGCTAGTTAGAGGGAGTGCCTCAGTGGCAGAACTGTGCAAAACTCAAGGCTCTGATCATAGACAACAGGGAGGCTGCTGGGGGAGAAACCCAGAGAGGGTGAACATACACTCCATCTCACGCTGCCTCTGCCCCTTTCTCTCAGGGTTTTGACCTCAGGGCATTTGGAGCTGTGCAGATCAACCCCACCTGGCTTAAACCTATCAATATAGCAGACAAGAAGTCTTCAGAGGGCAGGGATGCCCCAACATCCCTCCTCCACAGACTACAGTAAAAGTAGCTGAATTTACTTCTTTAGCTTTTATCACCAGCTGGGGAAAATCTGGCCTCAGGTCCCCACTAACCTAATTAATCAACAAAACAGAGAAGAAACCCCCAGGACTGAATAGCCAAAACCTACAGATAAAAAAATGATCAGAGGACCAACAGTACAGACAATTACAGGGGAGAAAGAAGGAAGAATATGAGTAAACAATAGAAAAAGAAAAAAGAAACCATGATCAACAGCTTCTATCCAGAAATTGAACAAAAAGCAAATGGATAAGAAGAAGATAAAGGAACACCAAAAAAAACCATAGAAACTCCAGTGAAATGGACACAGGCTTTGGAAGAACTTAAAATTCAGTTAACTCAAGAACTCAAAATTCATATAACTCAAGAACTCAGAAAACAATCAATAGAAGCTGAAGATAATTGGGAAAATGAAATACATAATCTAAAACAAGAAAATAAAATCTTAAAAGCCAGAATTGGCCAGCTTGAAAATGAAGCAAAGAAAGCAAAAGATGATTTACAAAGAAAATCAGACCAGAAGGAGGATGACCAAAAAGCCAGGGATGAAAATCAGTCTTTAAAAATTAGGATTCAATAACTAGAAGCAAATGAATTCACAAGGAAGCAAGAATATATAAAACAAAATTGAAAAAAAGAAAAATTTGAGGAAAATATGAAATACTCATTGACACAACCACAGATCTGGAAAATAGATCTCCAAGAGACAATTTAAGAATTATTGGTCTACCAGAACATCATGGCAAAAGAAAAAGCCTGGACATCATCCTACAGGAAATTATCCTAGAAAACTGTCCTGACATTCTTAAAAAAGGGGGAAAAGTGGAAATTGAAAGAATCCACAGATTACCTCCTACATTTAATCTACAACTGACAACTTCCAGGAATATTATAGCCAAATTCAAAAACTACCAGACAAAAGAAAATATATTATAAGCTGCTAAGAAGTCATTCAGATACCAGGGAACCACAGTTAGGAAAATACAGGCTCTGGCTGTATCTAAATTGAAGGACCAGAAGGAATGGAATAAAATATTCTGGAAAGCAAGAGAGCTGGGTCTACAAGCAAGAATTAACTTTCCAGCAAAACTGACCATATTCTTGCATGAAAAAGTACGGTCATTCAACAAAATTAAAGACTTCCAAATATTCATAAAGAAAAAAACCAGATTTAAACAGAGAGTTTGCTGCCCAAACACAGAACTAAAGAGAATCACTATAAGGTAATTAAGAGAGCAGGGGAAAAGACATACACACACAAAAACAAAATAAAAAAAAAACTTTTCTTTAAGGGATCCAATAATTTCAATTGATTTATATCCCTATAGGAAAAGAAGCTAAAAGAAGTATACTTAGAAGGAACAGGGACAAACTGTATAAGATGAAATGTTAAGATGTGTATGTGTGTGTGTGTGTGTGTGTGTGTGTGTGTGTGTGTGTGTGTGTGTATAAAACTAGAGGTGTATATATGTCCATGCATTCAACCATGCACAATTGGAAAGCCTAAGAGCACTGTACAAATGTAGGCAATGGCTTTTCCCCTTTCTTTTCTATAGAGTAGCACAGAATATAAGAGCTAAATAAAAGGACTGTGTGTATGTTCCAGGAACCAAAAGTATTTATTCCCCTTGATACTTCTAAATTCTTTAATGGCTCATTAATTGATGAGATTAATTATGGGCATTCTAGCATTGTTACCTGTATTATTTGGACTTTTCTATTAGACTATAAGTTCCATGAGAGCAGGAACTTTTTAAAGCCCTTTTTTGCATCCCTAGCACTTTGCATAGTACCTGACACCTATTAGGTTCTTAATATTTGATTGATTATTTCATTCATCCTTAAGGGTTAAATATGGTTCAGGCTCAAGTTAATCACTTAGAATTGAATACTATCATGAGTTAATTTTTTTAACCCAAACCTCTGATTTCACTGTTGTAGGTAACTCCCAGGTGAGGAAACTCCCTCTATTTGTTTACACCCATATTTGCTCTGCAATTTATCATCTTAAAGAATTGCACAGGATACAAAGGTGTAAGATGCCAAGCCTGGGGTCATAATATCGGTATGTGTCATAATTGGAACCTAAATTCATATCTTACTGATTTTGAGGCAAACTCTCATCTATTTTACAACACTGCTTTTCAGCTGTCATGATGAAAGAATTGAAATTGTGTATTTCATCCTGATATATGTTTAAACATCATGATAGAGTAACCTTCAATTGAAATAGCTTGATTTCAATATTTCCAATTGAATTGAATGTGCTCCCTTGTTATATGATGATTATTTTTGCCGGTGAAGTACTTGCCTATAAAGTGCTTGACTTATCACTAATTAAGGGCTGCTAAATCCTCTCTCTACCTGGCTCTGAGAGGTGATCAACCTTATGAATGTAGAAAAGAAAATCAAAGCACAGAAAACCGAGGGGTTTGAAAGTCACACAATATACTAAAAAGGAATAGAAGTATTTTTAAAAAAATATCTATTTCTCTTCAGTTTCAAATTACTATAATTCTCCCCAAAATTTTTTTGCAACTTCTGATTTGGCTTATCTCTTTTTAAAATCATTATTCTCAGGAGGATATGTATTCAAAGAAGCACATAAATATAATCTCTTATATTTTGTTTTCTCCTTTGTACATATGGAGTTCTTAACTGGCTGGGGGCAGAAGAACCTTAAGAGTTGAGATTCCCAAGTGGATCTGAAAAATCAATGATTGTTCCTGAACCAACATAAAGTTTGTTTCTATCAATATCTCCTACCCCCTCCTAGCCTCCAACAAGGTCTTCCTCCTCACAGCTACTTTTCCTCTTCTCCTTTCAGTCTAATTATCCAGTTGGTAGAAGATACTTTTTGGAAGAATGAAGAAATCAAGGGAGGTCACATTTACTTTTACATCCTAGATACAACCAGTTCCTTCTTAGATATTTTCCATCCCAGCAATACAAGACCTTTTTGTTTTTTCCAAATTACAACTCAGTGGCAGATGAAGAAAATCCAGATTCTAGGCTACATTCACATCCTCTTTTCTGCCTCTACAGAGTTCTGTTGAGCCCCTGAGGAATTCTCCTCTTGGTAGGAGTCCCTGTTTAATGAAGGGAAGATAACAGAGTAAGTTTATGCAAGTTTCAGCAGTTAGAGAAAGGTGTGAATTTCTGTGTGTACTCAGAGGTCTGAAGTTCACTCATACTAGTTCAGTTGACTTTGCAAAGAATAATAACAAATGTGGAGGACTAGTTTTAAGGGTTCTGAAAGTAAGACATTTTAAATATAATTAAATAAAGAAGCTCTGTTCTGCCTCTCCCACACCCTAAACCTGCCCCCCCAAGTAGGAGAACTGGTTGGTGCAGTGGATAGAGCACTAGGTCTGGGGCCAAAAAGACCTGAATCAAAATGTGGCCTCAGATATGTAAGAGCAGTGTGACCCTGGGCAAGTCACTTAACCCTATTTGCCTCAGTGTCTTCATCCTAGAAAATAAACAAAAGAAGGAAATGACAAACCCCTCCAGTATCTTTGCCAGGAAAACTCCAAATGCAGTCAGGAAAAGTCAGACATGACTAAAATGACTGAACAGCAAAATAAATGTTTATTGATTGATTGATTGCCATGAGCGCAAATACCTATTAGATTGGATTCAGCTGAGATAATGACTCTCAATTGATGGAACTCTCCTGAGTTCCTTTTTTATATCTTCCATTTCTTCCTTCTTCCCTTCCTGTCTGTTTGAGTGCAGACCAACTGAAGAGAATTGTTTGCAACAGAAATTTAAAGCCCTGAAATCACATTTCGACCTTCAGCTTTGTCATCATGTTCTGGGATCTCTATGTAACTTGTCTTCATTGGTTGCTGAAGGGTAGGTGCCAGGATCAGAGCCCCAGAGCCAGCACTTTGGCTAAGCCCTGAGGAATAGAGCTCAAAGCAGAAAATTCAATATAGAATGCTAGGAAACTGCTGAGGATGCAGGATACATCAGTGCCCCATAAGTTAGACCATGAGCCAAAATCTTACCTGGTCAGAAATTTCCTCTGGAACAGCTACACACTTGTCAGAGCTCTGAAGATCAAGACAGGAGGACATATAGGTCTTGAAATTTCTTTTTTCAAAGACAATGCACATAATTTGGAAAAGCCCAATTTCTTTACTATATGCCATCATGATCTTAATAGTTCTCATATCTCTGTTCTCAAGTACTAAAACCATGATTCTGAAGTATATTCCATCATGATGATCCCTGTTTATGTGTATGTGTGTATGTATGTGTGTGTTGTTCAGTAATTTTTAATTATGTCTTCATGACCCTATTTGGGGATTGTTGGCAAAGATATTGGAATAATTTGCCTTCTCTAGTTCATTTTACAGATGAAGAAACTGAGGCAACCAAGGTTAATGATATGCCCAGAGTCTGAGGTATCTGAGCCCAGATTTGCACTAATTCTTGACTCCAGATCTGGTGCTCTATCCATAGATAGATAGATGATAGACAGATAGATAGAAAGATAGATAGATAGATAGATAGATAGATAGATAGATAGATAGATAGATAGATAGATAGATAGATAGATAGATGATAGATAGATAGATATGGATAGAAAGATTTAGATACGTACAATTCTGCTTACAAATTACAAGGAACTGTTAAAAATTTTGAGGAAATGAGCCAAACTATAAGTTAGGTTTAAGCACTTAATAAAATTCAAAGTACATCTAGATGGTAGAAAAAGGCCTCAACCTGGAGTCAGGAGAAAATGAAGTTGAAATCTTTCTTTGAGTGACCACAGGCAAATTAAATGTCTTAGTGCCCTATGTCTTTTGATTTGTAAAATAGGACTGATGAAAATAATAGGAGCATAAGCCCATAAAGGGTCCTACCTCTCAGGGTAATTGAAATCATTGAATGTGATAACATCCATGAATCAAATGGGATAACTGTATTGACATAGTTTTACATATATTAAAAAAAAGGTCTCCTCTACCCACTAAGAATAAATAAACCATGTTATATTTATCTCAAAAAACACTCTGCACACTTGGGTTGCCATCTTTGCCTTAGAATGAGCTGAGCTGGCAGTCTTGATGATATCTAGATCTCTTTATAGTTTAAACAGTCTACCTTCAAACTAACAAGTTGAAAAGGTCCATCTCTGAACCAGCTAGATAAAGCAAGATGGATCACGCACACTATTGTCTCCTATGAGTTAGCCACAGAAAGACCAAATTAAGGAGGAGCTTCTTATTATCTGCTAGTCTTCATCTCTTTTCTGCCTCTTTACTGACTTCTACTATATTCTCATCAATGCCAAACTGCAAATGCCTTTTCTAGTTGATGGAGACCTAAAGGAATCAAATTGGGAGTAGAGCAAAATTCATTATCCTGTATCATATATTTCATTCAGCTATGTCCATGAATGCTGCTGGAACCAAGATCAGTTCACATGAGCTTTTTTTAAGTTAATATAGCAAAACATTTGGTTTTGTGGCCATAGACTAACTTCCTAATACTCTCTGACTATCTTACAAATGCACAGTATTGTTTACATGGCAGTTGACCTGGTGAGAGAGTGGATGGCTCATGAAATCTGGTACCACTACTGGGAAAAAAATAATGGAAAGCATATGTTTTACTGATTTCTTGATATGAAGGACAGTACGTTGCCCACTGTGGTGGAATTGTGGCCAACTGTGACCTGTAGTATGCTTATCTCTGGGTTTCCTCAGACTGCAAATCATTTCACAGTATGCAAAAGATTGGAGAATAATAGAGCCAGGGTTCCTAGAGAATATTTCCATATGAGAGGCCCCTATTTTTGACTTGGTGAGTTTTATTATCCATATGCTCTTCTTGGAGCTGACAGTGCATCAGCAGCTGTTTGGAGAATATTAGAATAGTTCAGTTTTTAAAAGAGAATCTGTTTATCCTCTTATATTAACACTCTTTAATGAGGAACATGCTGACCTAGCTGGATTCCCCAAACTCTCCATTTCATTTACTATTCTTACACATGCCTCTCTTTTACCTCTTTTAAAATAAAAATTAAAAAAAAATTGACACATTTTTTAAAATGACAGCAGTCTGCTACAGCCTTTGGGCTTGGAAAATAAGATTCATTTAACATTAGATAATCCTACTCACAACATTGTGAAATATGCATAGATTTGTCTTTGTTAACCAAAAACAGAATTCGGGAAGTTTTTAATAAAGAATGTGAACCTCTGAACCATAACTAGAATTTTTTTGCACCTTGGTTAAGGATCTCAGACCATTTAACCTCAGTTGTAAGACTCAGAATTGGCTGAAAGAGAAACTGAAATTCTGGCATAAGGCCATTGCTGATGAGGCCACAGTAAGAGGGATAGTGGGATAGGAGCCCACTTCAACATCTCATTCTCCACTATTTTAACTAATTATTTAAAAAAAATTTTTTTTAAACCCTTGTACTTCCGTGTATTGTCTCATAGGTGGAAGATTGGTAAGGGTGGGCAATGGGGGTCAAGTGACTTGCCCAGGGTCACACAGCTGGGAAGTGGCTGAGGCCGGGTTTGAACCTAGGACCTCCTGTCTCTAGGCCTGACACTAATTATTTTTACAAACTAAGTATTAATTTCTGTTGGTTAAACATTAATGAAAGTATTTTAAATATTTTCTAAAGTGAGCATCTTGGAAAAGAACTTAGTTCACACTGTCTTACTTCTAGCCTTTACTAATCCTAAGAGGCAGCAGGGGGAAATAAATGAGATTTCCTAAACTGTGTGTGTGTCTATAAGAACTACAAGTCTATAAACTTCATACTCCTTAATGTCCTCTTATCCCACAATTTATGGTGACTCTGTATATATATATATACATATGTGTGTGTGTGTTTCTTTCATTTGTATACATGTTGGATTGCTCAAATAGAAAGTAAATTCCTTTTGGCAATCATCATGGAGTCTGAAGGGACTTTAGGGATCATCTAGCCTTTACAAAAGTATTCCCTCCATTTTACAAATAAAGGAACCAAGGCCCCAAATCATTAACTATTGCCTTAACCTCTTATCTCTAACATCGCCCCCATAGGCCTTCCACACAGAAAATGCTCAATACATTTGTTGATATGAATTGAATAGCACTCTATAAATTCAAACATTTTCAAGGGTAGAAACAAATAGTAGACAAAATATCTTTTTCACTGGAGTGGTTGAATGTCTATAACTTAAATACTGGACTTCTAAATTCATGCAATGATAATACATTTATCCCCCATTTATGTAGGGTTTTAAGATATATTAGGCACTTTACAAATATTATATCATTTGACCATAACAACAGCTTAGTGAGGTAGGTGCTATTGTTATCTTCTTTTTTACATCAAGGAATCCGTTATCACATAGCTAGTGTCTGAGACAGAATTAGAACTCAAGCATTCCTGTTCACATACAAAGTTCTTTATTCTCTCTGCCACCTACCTGTTTTATAACTTGTCTTTTCTAAATTGTAGAATCATAGAATTGAAGAGCAGGTTTAGTGCTATTTTTTTAACTTTTTTCCCTTTTTCTTAAAGTAAAATATTCTCATCAATGACTTCTCCAAATAATATAGAAAGTGACAATAATTTGATAGTTCAAACTATAAATAAGACTTTGGAAACTTGATATTGATATCTAGTTTGGATTTAAGGTTGACTTTGACCCTTGCTACTCTCTGTCTCTCTTAAGACTCTTGTGGAATAGAGTGGAGAATTCAGAACACTGATAAGTAAGATACCAGCATTTTTAGATACTGAACATGACCCAGATCCCAAACCAGTTTGAAACCGTTTTCAAAGTCAAACACAAAAACTTCTACTTCACAAAGATTCTAGATAAAAAGGAGCAAAGAATAAGGTGTACATACAAAATATTAACTGTGATTTGAATGCATCAGATTTCATCAGCAAGTTTTTCTAAATACACATCAATGTATATGCATATATTTCTTTGTCTACATACATATAAACATGCATAAGCACATATATACATATAATATGGATTTTAAAATGCATAAATGATGAGAAATTTGAAATTTAAGTTAAAAAGCCAATGAGAATTCTTTAAAAATACTCTTCGTTTTAACAAAACAGATTTCTAATTTTGCTTATCCACATATTTCATGTTCTTAGGCTTTAAACTTTTCCTTTTACAAGGATAAGTGGGTCAGGCTTTCAGAGACAGCAAGGCAGTCAAGTTGATCTGCTGAATCTGTTCCATTAGGTCAACCTGAAACACTGAGAAAAGAGGACTAAATCACAATGAAATGATTTGGAACCAAGTATTATTTCACTTCTGGATCATATTGACATCTGTTGTAACATGCTATTAAAACCCCACATGGCACATGGAATAATACTGGCCAGGAACAATTCTATGAAATGCAAACCTTTTAGATTTTGGTCACGGATGGGCAGCATTTAAAATGAACCATCCGAAGTTCTATCCATGGAAAAAAAGAATAAATCTATCAGAACCCTGCAGACAATGTGGTCTGTCCCTTAATTTGATGGCTTCCTTTACCATAGTATATTAAGTTTATTCCCATTCACAGTTGTCATGTTTAAAACTGTTTGTGCAATGTGTTCAACATATGCCCACTATTATGTATGTCTCATGTATAACACGATTTGATATAGGCAGACTTTCTTTTTATTTCTGGAATCTGTTGTATGTTGACAAAATACATATGATTCGGCAGTTTTTGTGTTTTTTTTAAAAAAATCATTGCACTTATCAAGGAAACTCTAATTATCTAGGGATTGAAATGATCAATTATCAAGGTTACCCGGATTATTTGCTTTTTCCCCTTTCTCTTCCCTGGTTGACTTTTGGATGTTTAATTTCTCATCAACATAACCATGAAAACAGTACTGCTTCATCAGCCCAAGTCCCTAAAAGAAACCAGAGTGGGTCTAATTGGAATCAGAACATAATAATAGCACACTCATAGAATGAAAGAACAAACCCTACCAAGGTGATAATCCAACCTAGGAACACATTTATATTACACGTTAAGGTAAAAAAAAAACTATTCTTTCACAACAGTCCTGTGAAGTGTGTCCTTCTGGTATTATCATTCATGAGAGAACTGAATTCAGAGAGATTAATTGACTTGACCATATTGTGGAAGAGCTAGTATTCAAACCCAGGATTTCTGACTTTAGGTCTAACATGCTTCTCCCTATATCATGCAATCTAATACATTCTGCCTTTCCTTTTTATCATCTTTTGCCTTCATTTTCACAGGAATTTTTTTCTGTTAGGTGACTCTAAGAGTATTTGTCACTGGCAGATGCTTGCTTTCTCTAAACTTGCTATGAATCTAAGTTCATGGACCCACATAGTAGAATAGGAGCTGACATTAATGAATATGGGTGAAACCAATACACAATTTCTGGGTCAAATGGAATTTTATTGGCCTTAATATTAAATAAAAATATTTGACGGCAGACAGTAAGCATGAGGCAAACAATCAAAAGAAACTCAAATGGATCTATTTCAATAATTTGGTTGGGTTTTGTTTAATGACATCAGTAAACTTTATGTTAAGAGAAGTAGCTAAAATTATTGACTAAATTGTCTTGAGAATTATATGCATATTTGCCTTTTAAAAATTACCTGGACCACTAAAGTCTCTCATCACCATAGATAATTGAGAGTCAGTTTAATCCCTTTCATAGAGCATAAATATGAGATATATAAGAAGGTTTCACTTACTTGACTGGTCTTAGAGGTAGGTAAGAGACAAGGTGCCTTAGTGAAAACTTTGAGGGAATTAGTATTTTTTTTAGAGTATGCAATTTTATTCCTCTACTCATACTGAGTACTTGGCAGACAGAAAAGGAGAGGGGGAATTTTTTTAGCTCTTAATTTTATAAGCACTCAAACAGAAAAATGAAAATAATTTGTGATGAGCACATCAAATATCTTAATGAAAAGGCATTAAGTGCATGGGGGGAAAGTGGGAATCTCATTGTCCCTTTCTAAAATAGCCTAAAGTTTTTCCTAGTTTACACTGATAATTGACTTAGTAAACTAGTCACCACCTTAATTTGCTGCCTTTTGTTTTCTTTTGTCATAGAGAGTATGAAGAAAAACTTCAGCAAAGCAAAAATGTACAGATCCTGATAAGAGGAATCCCAATTCATGCTGTTCTTAATTCGCTGAGAAAGCTCCACCATGGAGCCTTGCTCTTCTACTTGATCCCCTTTCCCCTTACATGGGTTCCTGCTAACTTCATTCTTTTTTTCAGGGTTTTCCTTTATTCATTCTTATGGAAGATCATCATTATTATCCTCATCCAAAATTAATTTTAAAGCATTTTCTGGCCTAGGCTTCAATTTAGAATCAGATGTCCCAGGCTAGAATCCTGGGTCTCTTGCTACCTGTTTTATGTTGTGTGAGTTGTTTAATTTCTTTGGGTCTTAGCTTCTTCACCTATGAAATGAGATGATTGAAATAGATGATATTTAATTTTCCTTCTGGCTCAAATCTATGATCCTAAGTTTGCATAATTTGCATCATCTACCCCTTTGGCAGTCTAGATAAGCCTATGGATACTTTTTGAGAATAATATTTTAAATACATAGAATTCCAAAAAGAGCCAATCACATTGAGATGAAGTGATTTTTTTCTCAAGGTCTATGGACATCTTGAAGTCTGTCCTTGATCAGCCCCTTTTAAGTCTGTGGCCTTCCTCTAAATCTCTTAGAGGGACCATCAAATAAAAATTTAGAGAATTCATTAGAAGGAAGTCATAAGAATTCATATTTCTGTTTTATAGACATTCATCAATCCTTTTAGTCCTTTAATCAGTTGATAAAAGCTCTACTAAAGACCTTTTGACTGTCTTATTATGATAGACTATATGTCTGTTTAAAAATGGCTCAGCCAAGTTTGGAGAAAGCAATGAATCAATCAGTTAGCCTTAATTAAGTGTCCAGTATATGTCAGACACTGGAGATACAAAGACAAAAATAAAAAAGTCTTGGACCTTATAAAGCTTCCATTCTAACTGGGGAGATAATATGCATATAGGTACATTTATAAAGAATATCTGTGGGGTAGCTAGGTGGCTCATTAGATAAAGAGTCAGGCCTAGGGATGGAAAGTTCTGACTTCAACTCTGGCCTAAGAGACTTTCTAGCTGTGAGACCCTGGGCAAATCACTTAAACACAATTGCTTAGCTCTTACCATTCTTCTGGCTTTGAACTGATATTTATTGTTGATTCTTAGACAGGATATAAGGGTATATTTCTTAAAGAATATATATGAAAGGAAAACCAGATAGTTTTGGAAGAAAAACACCTGGGAGGAAGAAGACCAGGAAAGACTTCATGTAGGATAAGGATTCTTACTCAAGAGCCTGTGGATGCCCAGAGGTTCTGGAGATAAATTTCAGGGTATCCATGAACTTGGATGAGAAAAGAAAATACATTTTGGTTTATAATGACCTCTAATTAAAATTTAGAATTTCCATAACATATTTTAAAATATTCTGAGAAAATATCCATAGGCATCAGTCTAAGTTCCTTTTTGTTCTCACTTAATTGACAGGTTTTTGCTAAGTCTCAACTTTTAGGCTGTGGTAGGAGGTCAAGATGCTAGGAACTGGAAATGAAGCAGTCTCTGATCTTGCAGGGATTGCAATCTGCCTAACATTCATCTATAGATATGTACAAAATATATCCCAGAAAACTTAGGGTAGAAAATGCAAACAGCTCATGAGATCAGGAAACATTTAATGTGAAAGGGGGAGATTGAGTTGAAACTTGAAGGAAGTTAAGGATTTTAAGAGGTTGAACTGAAGAAAGGTATGTATTCTATTCACGAGGTAACCATGAACCAGTGGAAATACATGGAGATATGAGATGTGATGTTACTTATAAATAATAATGAGAAAACCGGTTTGGCTAGACATCAGTGTTCTTTAAAAGGTTGGAATAAGGCTGGGATGATTGGTGAAAACTTGACCAAATTGAGCTTTTAATGCCAATAGGGGAGATTATTTTAGCAAAAAACTCCTAACAATCTTCTGCATATGAGGATGTCATAAGAATCATAGATCTATGGGTCTCTAGAGATAGCTGGGTTCTTATAAATCAAATAGTCCAACTAACTCATTTTGAAGATTTGGAAACTGAGGCTCAGAGTTGAAGTAACTTATTCAAGATCATAAAAGTAGTTAGTTTTATGACATACTTCTAGATTTATTGTCTAGTTTACTTTTCATTACACTAAGCTTCTTGAAATCATCCTGTTCTCTTTCTATTCTTCACACTAAACTCTAGGATGTTTATCTTTTCCTCAAATTGATATTGCCCTTATTTTAAGTCTATTTATTTACATTTTGGAATACACAATTAGAATGTCATCCACCATGATCATTCAATATCCAGACTTAGACTCTCATGCTCATTTCTCTACTCCATATCTAGGATGGAGGAAATTGAATGATCCAATAATGCTCTCACATATTTTCCCTAGAGCCAGGCATGACCTAAGAGAAAAATACTTTCTCTGATTGGTAGTTTGCGAATGAGTAGTTGCCCTTTCCAGAAGCCAACTATGTTGCTCTGAGATTGTAAAAAAAGTGTCACCCAAGGAGCCTGCGGGCTCCCCTGTGCTCCCAAGAGAGTCACCTGATCCTCTCTGACATATCTGGATTACAGGCTCTGGGAAGTATCACTCTGAATCTGCACAAGAAGGAAAGAAAACATTTCCTCAAATCTTGCATCTTTCTGGTCTACATGAACCCATCCAAAACTCAGTCAGCAAATTTGGGAGCATAATTAGCATGTAGGCATGTAACTCACAAAACTATATAAATATTAAATAATAAAATAGGGAACTTTATTTCTTGTCATATTCACTCAGATAATTAGTAATATCTTTTGAGTGAGGAATTAAAACTATTAGAGCATCTGGGACTCTCAAATCCCTGGAGGACTAGGGTAGAGTCATAGTCCAGATAAGTATATTAGGCTGTGTCTGAATTAGTGTGAAACCACAGCATGGCCTCCTAGTGGAGTCTCTGCTGGACATCAAGGGCTTTTGGACCACATAAAGGTGCCTGGGTTAGAGTATCACAGGAGGAAAAGAAGCAGCAAAAATAAAAAAAAAAGACTTTCTGGGTTACCCACTCAGTTGCAGCTTGCTTGCTCTCTTTCATGAGCTAAATGGTCCATTCCTCTCTATATTGTCAAAAAATACAGTCAAAGTTACAGAGCTACTTCCTTCTCTTCTACTCAAATATATCAGGTAAATACTACATCTTCATTTCAGAATGGTGCATATTATTTTCAATGATTTAATATATTTAATAGATAATTTAAAACTATGGCTCTGTAGCTTTCATGCTAACAGTTATTAAAGTTAAATATCTTGTCTAGAGCTAACTCAATTCAACTAAAATTTATTAAGATGCCTAAAATGTCCAGGGCACCATGCTCTGTCTGATGACACAAAGACAAAAATGATACAATTCCAACCCTGAAGGAGCTTATAATCTATTTCTAACCAAGGAAACCTACTGGATTTCAAGAAGTAAGGGGAGCTTCAGTGAATTATAAGAGACTGAGTGAGGGTAGAGGTGAGAAAAATAGGATCAAAGTCATCAGCTTTGAAGACACTTGAGTTTTAAGAGATTAAGGCTCCTACAAAGGAGATGGAGAAATAATAGTCAGAAAAATAGGAGAACCAAGAGAGAGAAAAGATTACAAAAGAGAAAAGGGTACTGGCAGATAACAGAGAGTTCAGATAATTTAAGGACAGAAGAAAAATCCCTCTATCTTTGACAAGGAGAAGGTCATGAAACAACTTTTATGAGAACTATTTCTGTAGAGTTAGTAGGGATGGAAGCCATCTTGTAAGAGAATGATTTTTTAGTGGGCAGTGAAGAAACAGATTCAGTGACTAAAGTTTAATCTTTCTAAATGTTGGACATTGAAAAAAGGAAAGAATGGAGATAATAGCTTCAAGGTGTGGGAGTTTTCAGAAACACCTATACACAATGGTAACTACAAGAGAAGGAAGGAAAATTTGAGCATACAGAGGAGGATTGATGGAATAAGGTCACAGAGTAGGGAGGAAGGGAGGGAATATAAATGGAAAAGTTAGTGTTGGAAAGATGGAAAGCTATATTTTTCTCTGAGACCAGAGATATAAAGGTTTAGAGGAGTGGCCCAGGAGGACTTAGGTAGTTCATAGTTGATGAAATTAATAATCTTAATAAAGTAATTCTTATATGAGATCACCTGTTAAGAATGATCAGGGAAAGTCAGAGTGAAGTTCTTGATGACAGATGATCACATAACCATCATATAATATGTGATCATCAATAATAAGTTGAAACAATGAATGTATAGTGTTTTGTTAATGTTTAAGAATTATATAAATTTCAGTTATTGTTTTTATTAATATTATCAAAAGGTGAATAAAATATTATTGTATGTCCGGAACAGTTCACCTATATGAAATGGCATGAATTTGTAGTGGATGCCATTTTTATAGTTTTCAGATCATATTTTTCTATAGAAATATTTTTAATGTGGTATTTAGGGTTTCTAACATTTTAAAAAAACCTAGTAAATGCTTGGTAATATAAGTACAGGAACAGAGAAGCAATATGTCAAAAGCTACAAACACGGTTAATAGATTGGTTTATTTCAACATTTGTTGGAATTTAGAGATCAAGATTTGTATTTTGGGCAAATAATAGGTATGGGAAAAATAAGAGAGTGAGAAAAGGAAAAGAGTTGACAGTGACCAGGTTGAGACATTTCAGAGCCCTTGAAGAGAGAGTACAGTAATAGTGATGTCTAAAGTGAAAACACATTCACAGAAAGAGGACTTAAAGTAGATGATAAGAACTGAATTCAAAGAACAATGAAGATAGGGTATTAGAATCATAATCAAGTGAAATACTGATGTCTTTGAAAATGATGGCAATCCAAGGGTGGAGAATATGGTGATCTGGGTGCAATATGATAGAGGAAGTTGGAGAATATACAAGGAAGCCATGTCAGTATCAAGGATGGGAAACTGGTGCTAATTCCAAAGGAGAGCCTATTAAATGATTGGAGTAGAGCAAGTTGCAAGAAGGAGTAATGACTGTCAATTTTTATTATCAAGCCCTATAAAACAGGGGAGCAATTAAAATAAGGTGGAGCAGCACTGGAGAAGGAAGGCCACCTGAACTGAGATACTCTCAGCAAAAATACTGGCACCCATTATTCTAAGGAGATGGTAGACAGGACTGACAACAAGGGGAGTTTGTTAATAATGGAATAAAATATCTGAGCGGCTAAGTGAAAAGGACATTATGCCTATATGGATATGGGAGCATAATCATGAAGATGAGGAAGAGAATTTTAGAGGTGTAGAGATTTGGAACCATGGAACATATTTAATATTGTGAAAAGAATGCTAGTTAGGAGAAATCTGGCTGCAGGATTCTACCTCTAAAGCCAGCTAGTTGTACGATGCTATGCAAGTTATGTAATCTCAGTTTTTCTCATCTGGAAAATAGGAGAACATAATATCTTGCAGGTTAGTCATGAAAAGCCAATGAGATAAGGAATATAAAGCATTGTGGAATCTTTAAAACACTATATACATGTCAATCATAATCATCGTCATCATCATTATTATGCTATTCTCATTTGACTCAGTAAGAAGTATTCTTATTAAACACAAAATTATTCAGGACATTTCAGGTTCTCATTAAAGTATTTAATTTGACTTTTCTGGTCTTCCTTAAACCAGTTACTGTCACTAAATCTGAAATATTATTATGCAAGAATATTCTAGATATTATGGTAAAGACTAAGTGGTATGAACTATACCCATGCACAAATTTATTGTTCTTCAAAACAGATTACAACTCCCCTATTCATTTTTTGCAAGCTTTGTGGCTATTGTATAAAGTTATAATTTTCTAGTACTAGGTATAAGTATATCTTATAATGAATACATTTTATTTTAAGAGTTCAATTTTAACTGATATGACATACCTTTTAATTGAAGTAATGTTTTGTATTACTCCTTTGGATTAAAAAGCTATTTCTAAATGTCAGTTAATAGGTTTCAGTGAAAGCGATTTATTAAATGTTGTGTACTCAGTTTAAATCTAACTGGGTAACTAAACATTAAAGTAACAGGGAAAAAATCTATATTGGTCTAATTTGAATTATATGTTCTTCTCGCCAAGCATAATTGCTATTGACTGCCTAAAGCAGCATTCTTTAAGTCATGAATAATCATAAAAAATTACAATTGGCACAAGAGGAAACCCATCAAAAAGAAGAAAAAAACAAACCCACAACCTTCACAGCCACATATACCACCCCCTCCTTCAACAAGGAAACAAAACCCCACGCAAAACAAGTCTACTCTATTAACTGGAAGAATGGGCTAGCTACACGGTAATCAACAGAAGCACATCCTTTATGCTAGATAATATTTCATTTCAGGTTTGACATTTCACTGCAGAATGAAGCTCACTTGTTATTGAATGGATATTGTAAAGACGGAAGCTCCAATACCCTTCCCACCTCCTTTCATTAAATGAGCCCTCATGTCACTGCTGTGTACACATTTTTTTTTTTTTTTGCTTTAGCAGAAGATTTTCCCCGAAGCCTTAGAAAATGGCATTAATCTCATAAGGTGAATATTGTAAAGGAGCTAGAGGTCAGGGTTAAATTCAAAAAGCCTCATGCTTAAGGGACATCTATAACTACTTTGCAAAACATGGCCACTAAATTACCCTGGACATGATTGTGCAGGCTTTAGCATCTGGATCCTCTAGGGTTCCACATTTATTCTTCTATTCTGAGTAATATGAAAGGAAAAACAGAAAATACAAAGCACTGAAAAAAACTCAAGTGATTAGCTGCATAACCCAAGAGCTAACCTTGAAATCTATTTCCTTCCAATTTTGTCCACTTTGGAAATGAAATACCACAAATATAGAAACACAGTGGCTTTTCTTATTGTATAACAAAATATACTGAAATTGTTTCATTTCTGTAAGTACTAGGTGAAATCCACAAAAGGAGTTAATCACACCAATTGAGGAACCGGAGGGGGGACTAACCTCCAACCTGGAAAATGAACCTGAATTTCATTTATTCCCATTGATTGAATCTCTCAGTTGTGTATTTCTTTCAAAGATTCATAAATTTATATAGTTGGAAATGGAAAGGACATCTGTTTATTTAATAAGCATTTATTATTGTTGTTGTTGTTTAACATTTCTACAGTGCTTTAAGGGTTTCAAAGCACTTTACATATATTATCTCTTTTAATCCTCTCAACAGCCTGATTTAAAAAAGTATTATTATTAGCTTTATTTTATAGATAAGAAAAGTAAAAATAAAAGTAGTGAATTGACAAATTGACATATGTTCAGGGCCTGTAGCTAGTAAATATCTGGGTCAAAATTTTAACTTGGATCTTCTGAATTCAATATTCTAGTCACTGTACAACCCAAGTGCCTACTGAATGCAAGGCTCTCCTAACATGCATTGGGAAGAGATAGAAATATAACTGGGTCAGTTAGGTGTTTTAGAGTATATAGTGCCTGACCTATATTTGGGTAGGAGAGGGTTCAAATCTGGCTTCAGATACTTATTGGTGTGTGACACTGGATAAGTCACCTAACTCGAATCGTCTAGCCCTGACTGCTCTTCTGCTTTGGACATTGATTCTAAAACAGATAGTAATTTTTTTAAAGAAAGATAACTAATTAAACGAGTCTAGCCTTCATGAGGCATGCCATCAAACAGGCAGTATTTGACATATGTTGTTCATCTTTCATTTTTGAAGAGGACCAAGTACATCATAAGGTGAACTGGTTGTAAATATGGTAGAGTTGTACAAAGTCATCAACCTCACTCTTATTCCAGAGTCCTCAAATTCTAGTGATAAGATAAAAATCAGGAAAAGTGTCTCAGAATCAATGCTAAGTATTTGTTCTAAGGCAGAAGAGCCATCAGCACTAGGCAATTGGAGTTAAGTGACTTATCCAGGATGGCACAGTTACAGGTTACAACTAGTCACTTAACTTCAGTTTACTTCAATTTTCTAATCTGTAAAATAAGGATAATAATAGCATTTACCTCCCAGGACTGTTATGGGAATCAAGTGAGGTAATATTAGTAAGCATTATATAAATATTGCCTATTATTATAATAACTGTCATTATTCATTATTACTATTATCATCATCATCATCATAAGAGAGAAACTAAATAACAAAGGACAAAAGGAAAACTGCTTTTAGTCCATGAAATTAGAACTATGAATATAAATAGAGATTTAATCTATGTATTCTTTACCTCAACTCTTCATTTCTAAGAGGACATTTAAGTCAATCAGAAGTAGAGTGTCATAGAGGGTAGAATATTGTTCTTGGATCTGAAAGAATCAGGTTCAGATTCTACTTCTGATGTTATTCTATCTTACTCTGGATAAGTCACTTAAATTCTATATGCCCCAGGAAAACCTGAGGACTTAAGGTATTCTGAATGCTATCAAAGAATGAGAGACTATCGAATTAGAAGGAGGATAGAAATTATCTCTTCCCTTTTTAGCAAAGGATAAAATTCAAGACCAGGGATGATTCCCCAGGGTTGCATAGGGTTTAAAAGCTAAAACCAGAGTTGGAATTCAAGTCTTCTAGTCAAACTCTATCATTCTAGTATAGTGTTATATTATTTTTAACTAGTATAGTTTTAGCATAGTACATAGTATATTTACGATATATAGTATATATACATAGTATAGGGTACTTATCTTACTTTTAACTAGTATAGTATTCTAGTAAAGTATAACTTTAGTATTCTTATTCTTATTACTGTAACACAGTCTCACCTATTTGTGAGCATAAGGAATTTTTAGGCAAAAATATGGCTTAAAATGAGTTTATATAGAATTATTAAAGCAAAGAATACAGAAGTAGTTGAAAAT
Organism: Gracilinanus agilis; assembly: GCF_016433145.1. Classification (NCBI taxonomy): domain Eukaryota; kingdom Metazoa; phylum Chordata; class Mammalia; order Didelphimorphia; family Didelphidae; genus Gracilinanus; species Gracilinanus agilis. The sequence goes on along the minus strand of NC_058133.1, from coordinate 419,346,337 downwards.
TTTTCTCCAACTACACCTAAAGGATGAGGAACAACTTCCATTGGTTTAACTATTATCTCTATTCAGATGACTCTTAAATCTATATAACCAGTGCTAATCATGCCTCCAAACTTCCATCCCACATCACTAATTTCTTATTGAATTTTCAAATTGATTAACCCAGAACCATTTCAAATTCCAATGTCCAAAACAGAATTCACTAACTCCAAACTCTCACCTTCAAAACTTCTTTGTTTCTTTTGAAGGCATCACCGTTCTTTAGTTTCTCAGGTTCATGTTGGTGTTATTCTAGGATCCCCAATCTCTCTCACCATATATATCTAATCAATCATAAAACGCTGCCATTTCTTCCCCCACAATGTGTTTTACTTTTTTTTTCTTTTCTTTCAACTCTGATACCATCACTTCTTTTCCAGCTTATTGCAATAGCCTCCTAATTTATATTTCTGCCTCAAGTATCTCCATATTTGGGTCCATCCTATATACATTGCCAAGACTATTTTCCTTAAGACCAGAACCATCCATTAAATTGCCTTACTCAATTAGCTCCATTGTTTCTCTATTGCCTCTAGAATGAAATATGTTTGATCATTTCCGTCATATCTGATTCTTCATGACCCCATTTGAGGTTTTCTTGACAAAGATATTGGAGCAATTTACCATTTCCTTTTCCAGATCATTTTATAGATGAAGAAACTGAGACAAAGAAGATTAAGTGACTTGTCCAAGGTTACACAGCCAGTTAGTGTTTGAGGTCTGTATTTGAACTAAAGTCTTCCTGACTCTAGGTCTTGCTGCCCTATTCACTATGCCACCTCACTGCCCCAGAATGCGTTACAAACTCCTCTACTTAGCTTTTAAGCCCATCTCTATCTTGTCCATCCATTCCCATACTCCACAATTCAGCCAGGTTGGTACAGGCTATCCCTCATGAGTGGAATATATCCTCTCCTCACCTCTGTTTCATTTCACTTCTCTTTCTTTAAAACATAGTTTAAACACTAATTTTTTACATGAAACTTCTCCTGATCTTCCAAGTCAATGCAATTCTCCTTCCACTACCTTATATCTAACTATTTTGCATTCACTTTTGTTTATTTTCCTGGTATTTGTTCTGTGTTGTATCCTTATTATCTCATTTATGATCATGTAAACTTTTCAAGTAGGAATTTCTTCATTTATTATATTTTCATCTCCATAGCAGGGTGCCTGAAACACAGTCAGCACTTTACAAGTATTGGTTGATTAATTTGTAAAATTATGGCATTAAACTAGATCGATCTTAACATTTTCATACAACTCTAAAGCCCCATGACCAAAAATCCCCTTAAATTCTATGCTTTTAACAAGTGACTTATGACCCCAGTTGTAAAAGTATACGGGGATATTTGAATAGGGAAATTTGCTTTTCATAACATCTAGAGAGAACAGAATGAAATAAAAAGGACAAGCCAAAGTATGAAAAAATTAGCTTTGTTATCAAGAGAATTTGACCAACTCTTACCAAGAAGTAGATGCTTTTTCTTTCTAGGTCTCTGTAAATCTGTACTTCTTAAGGGGAAGAAGTCCCAAGGACAAATCTGGACTGCTGCCTGCATATGTGAGGCTGAAGCTAGGAATGTTTTCCTTTTATTTAAAAACAATTTAAATACAATAAAAATGTATTTTAAAATGTAAAAAAACATTCTTAGTTCTTGGTCCATCAAAGGCAGATTTGGTCCATGGTCCGAACTCCTAAACTAGATGAGAGATAATTCAAAATTTCTTTCAAACCAAAGATTCTACTTATTATTATTTTTCTAAATATATCTATATTGGGGGCAGCTGGGTAGCTCAGTGGATTGAGAGAAAGGTCTAAAGATGGGAGGTCCTAGGTTCAAATTTGGTCTTAGACACTTTCAGCTGTGTGACCCTGGGCAAGTCACTTAACCTCCATTGCCTAGCCCTAAACACTCTTCTGCCACGGAGCCAAGGGTATAAAAAAATAATAAAACAAATAAATAAATATCTATATCTAGGCCAGCTCCAGCCATGCTTCCTTACTTCACATTCATCTTCTTGCCATGACTCTTGATCTCAACACATATAGCCTTGTCTTTCATAATCCCACACCTTCACTCCCTCTTGTTTATGTTTTTTTCAAATCAATATTGAAATTGTAACTAGAAAGGGTATGTCAATAGAGTCTTCTTGGCTAACAGTCCCCACCCATATAACTTTCCAAACTAAAATGCTTTTCCCTACCTACCATTTTCCTGTATATGTTTTCTCTCCTGCATGAGAAAGTAAACTCTATGAGGGCACAATTTATCTTTACTTTTCAATGTAAATCCCTAGTGCTTGATATATAGTAAATACTTTATAAATGCTTTTTTCATCCTTTCATTGAAATATGTAGGATGTCAGGCATTATAATAAATCCAAGATTGCTTTTCCTCTAAATATATTGCATTTTATTCTACTGATTTAATTTAATTCAATTTATAAGCTATTTCCCAAGGTAAGAGGAGATTACTACGGAAAGAATGATTTCCTTTTGGCAATTCTCAGTCATGTGCATTTCAAAGGGTTGATAGGAATAGATCTCTAAAGGGAAGGATGCTCCTAGTAAGAATACACTGAAGTATATAAAAAGTTGGGAACCTCTTTTGATATTATAGGAATAAATAAGGGAGGCAATGGATCAGTAACACATTTTTCTCTTTTGTTACACAACGGCCTGAGAAAAAAAGGACCATCCAATTATTTAATCAATCTTCCAGTCAATACAAAAGTTTTCTGCATCTGGTAATACTGTAAATGAACTCTGAAATATGGCTAAGATTTCTACCTGACTGTCTAATTTTATAACTTTGTGAAAATTGCTATATTTTCCAAAGTGATGTTTTGAAGTATTTGCTGATATATTGCCACATTTGAAAGTATCAATTGAAAACAATTTGAAAAAATGATATAAAATCAGTGACATATAATTTTTCATGAGATGCTATAATAAGGGTCACAATGGCCTGATGGATATCAAGCTGATCTCAAAGCAAGGAAGATCTGAGTTTGAGTCCTGCCTCTCACTTTTTCTTTCTGAGTAATTCTGGTCATGTCACTTAATATTTCAATATGTCACTAAGACAGTAAATTGCAGAAGACATACAGAACTACATTGATGGAGGGAGTTTCTTTTCAGAGACTTCCCTATATCAATAAAATCACAAATTTGGATCAACAATGACAATAACAAAAGAGACTATATTTTGCTGCTGTTGTTTAATCATTCAGTTGTGTCTTACTCTTTATGAGCCTATTTGGGGTTAGTTGTTTGCCATTTCCTTCGTCAACTCATTTTACATATGAAAAAACAGAGGCAACCAAGGTTAAGTGACTTAATCAGGGTCATATAGCTAGTATGTGTCTGAGGCTACTTTTGAACTCAGGAAGATGAATCTCCCAGATTCCAAGCCCAGGGCTCTAGCCACTGTAACACCTATGCCTTCAGCTAAAATGCCAACTAGGAAATTAGTACACATAAGCAGAAATCTTTGACTTTGGATTCATTCTTTCTAGTTCTGACTTCCTAATGTTGAAAGAAGCAGGACTTAATGCCCTAAAGTTGGGCAGTTATCTAGCCAGAAGACCTAATTCCAGATAGAAATGGTTGTTTGGAGACAGATGTAGTGGGAGTACAGAAGGATAAATAATAGTAGGTAATCAAGATGTGATACAGTGTTGTAGAAAAAAAAAACACACCTGATTTTCAATTTAAAAACCTTGGTTTGAATTGGAGCTCTGACATTTACTGACTCTGCACCAATTACTTAATATCTGAGTATGCTCCCTTATATCAAATTAATCCATCAATCAATCAATCACCTACTCTCATCTTTAAAAAAACCTAACAAAATACTCTAGCCAAAATACCGTTACTAAAAGAGAACAATTCTATTGAATCAAAAAATCAGAGATATTCAGCCAATATGCACTACAATAGATTGTATATGAAAAATCAGGCCAGTATGAATCCAACATTTGAGTGTCTAGAAAGGTAGAAGAGAGAACAGTTCTAGTAGGCCAACGAACAAGGATTGTTTAGGGAGGAGAAGAAAACCAGAGTTTGAACTTCAGAACATTAGGGGTTTGAACATCTCTTTAGCACCTAGCAGAATCCTTAGAAAAGCTCTCTGGTAGCAAGGTCTTTAGGGAACAAAGCACATAGGGAGAACTAGATTCATTGAGGAAAGGCAACTTTATGACCCTAAAGGAGACCTAGGACATAAGGGGAACTTCATGAGGATTCTAGCAAAGGTACTTCTAGCATTTGTGAGCTACCCCCTTTGCCACATATGCTCTAAGTTTGAGTTCACATTGTCCTGGATTCATTAGGTATTTATAAGAGAATTTCCTCAGCCTGGTCAGGGAAAAGCAGGGGATTTTGTATTGTGTTATTGTGTTATTAATAATTATCCTTTTCTAAAATCTGATTAAGTCTAGCTGGCTAATTAATGTCCATTGACAATCACAAGGAAAAGGTCACTGGTTGGGTCTTATGAGCTATAGAGAACAACATATAGACACATAGATATACAAATACACAGACAGACAGACAGACACACACACGCACACATAATCTCTTCTTGATACCATAGGACCCAGAGAGGTAGTAACATCTACTCTCTAGGAACCCAGCCTGCCAGTGTGTATGGGAGTTTAGAGAATAATTTCACAGCATGCACTATATATGAAAAAGAAGTTTGAATAGATCATCTCTGAAATCCCTTCCTACTGTAAATCTATCATGACCTGGAAAAAGATGGCAAACCTTTGAACACTTCTCTCTAAAGACGATTATTTGATTACTTTACCCAAAGAAAATATTTAGTCTCAGATATATATTATATCCTGTGCTGGATGGGACTTGAGGTTAGTTTTTCAGGAGCCAATATACTGGGCATTATGTTGGAATAAGTTATATTTTAGTTTTCTCTATGTCTGTTGACTTTAGGGAACCAATAAATAGGCTCTTTTTAAAAAAAATCTGGCTGAATTTAAAAGAACTGGGCTTGATACCATCATTAGTTCACCATATCTGATGATAGCAGCATACAATTAAAATTTGAAGTTACCTTAGAGATCATCTAGTCAAGCCTCATTATTTTATAGATGAATAGACTGAAGCCTAGAGAGGTTAAGTGAGTTGGGCTGAGGTCACTCAGGTACTGAAAGCAGAACTGAACCTAGGTCTCTCTAACTTCAGATTCCATGGTTTTCTTCCATATCATGTTGCTTCTCTAAAGTTGGGGTACAGTGGGAGGACGATCAGGGAGGGAACTAGGTGACAGACAGAATTTAAATCCATATGTTTTAACATCCACACTCTGGGGATATACAAGCTTGGAATATTCTATTTCAGATTGATATTAAAAATGTTTTCGCCAGAATAACTATGATATTTTGGCTTCATTCTCTTCCAGCTAAAAAAGAGTTAAAGAGGAACACAGTAAGGTTTGCTAATGGAAGCTCCACATGGGTTATGTAGGAACTTAAAGTACATTAATAATAAAAGCCCTGCTTTAAAAACTGACCTTGTATTTGAAAGATATGCACTTGTATCATTACCAATTAATGTGTTAGGTAACATAGCTCATACTTGGAAAGCAACAAGGAGGAGTACTGTAAATGATATTCACACATCTTAATTAGTGTCATTAATAGTTCTTTCCCCATCTTTCATGAAAGCAGTGACATTACATTGCAAGCACCTTGTTATAAGCCAACCTAGGAACTTAGATTTGAAGCCAAGTCTTAAAAGTGGTTATAAGTTATGGTGTCTACATGACTAGAATGTTTCTCTAGGGCCTCCTTCCAGCTACAGGGACCTTTGGAAGCAATCAGCTTCTGGATCCAGACCTGAAGGTAATGGTGACTCATAGGCGGCATTCGGTGCCCTGTGAAATCATGCTGTGTGAATATAAAGGACCCATTTGAAATGGAACTCATTCTCACAGGGTTTCTCTTTTTGTTCAGTGATCTGAGTGTTACTGGTGGCAAAGGGTCAACATAATGTTTCATAGGGCATGAATTAGGTAACTGCAATGAAGCAATGGAGAGGTTTTGGCAAACAGCTTCTGGGAGTTACTGAAAATACATTATTGTTATTAGACCGTATCAAAATTTATAAAAATTTAGGCCAAAGGAGGAAATCTCTGCTTTGCTAATGCAGTGAGTCAGGTCCAGTGTTCTAGAGTAATCACACTTTCAGAACCACAGAGAATGGTGATGAGGAGAGTTTGGGAATTAATTATCTCTTCCTATTCCTCTTTGGATCTAGCTCCTTAATTAGAAAGCTTTAGAATACAGAACCTTAGAATTCAGATTTATTTCCCCCACAATGCTGATTTTTTTTGTTTGTTTAAATTCCTTCCACAGTCCGAAGTATGCCCATGAGTCTTCAGGCTTGTTTGATAGTCATGTCTTAAACTCAGCAGGCATTTTAGGGCTCTCTCTATTACTTAAGCAGTAACTGGAAGGTGGATATAGAAAGCAAGCATTCACTTTGAAAATGTGAAGGAATAATCGGGGAATTGTTTTTATGGAAAAGCAAAGAATAAACTTCTGGAGATTTTGATCCTCCCTCCATCAGGGAAATCATTCATTTGCCAGAATCACCAGCAATTCCATTTATTTCAATTTAATAAATATTTATTATTCCTACTATATGCAAGTTACTATGCTAGGAGCTTTGAGTCCAAAGACAAAGGAATTGCTCCCAGACTTTAAAGAGCCTACATTCTATAAGGAGATGTAACACTTAAATAGAAACATAAGTACTACATATATATGTATATATGTATATATATATATACACACCTAGTTCAAAGGGTTGCATGCAGTGTTACATGACATCATGTATGTTTGGTGCTTTGGACATGTTTAAGCATGATATCAATAACAATGATCATTCTTATCACTAAAATAATAGGAAATAGTTCATCTAAGGATCTAGCAAAAGTCTTTTGTAGGAGATAGCATCTTAGCTCAGTTGCTTTAAAGGAAGGTAGAGATGGTAAAAGGTGGGGTATGGAAATGGAGCATGTTCATTTTGTGAATGTTTGCTAACAATTTAAATTTGGAAAACAACAAACCAAAATACAATAGAATAAAAAATAGAATATTAAGTTCTGGGCTTACTTAGAGTTAGGAAGAATTGAGTTCAAATTCAGTCTTAGAGAGTTATTAATTATGTGACCTGGGCAAAACACTTAAGCTCTTTCTGACTCAATTTCCTCAAATATCAAATGTGGTTTCGAGGGGCCCCTATCTTGTAAAGTTTGTTTGAGGGAACAACTTAACACAGTGCACAACACACACAGTAGATGCCTAATCATTTTGTTCCCTCCCTCATCAACCTTTTATATGTCTTTCTATAATCTCCCTAAATATTCATGATTATGTTTCAAGATAGTTACAGTGATTTTATTCTATGCCATATTGTAACATTTTTAAGTGAAAATATTACAAATGTAAACTTGAGGAAAATATTACCCAAGATGGAAGCAGGCAGCATTGGAGAGGTGTGGGAGGACAAGCATGCTGTGGCACTATTGGTAGAGCTGTGAAATGGTCTGAAAATAAAATGACTAAAATATTTATGCCCTTTGATTCTGAGATCTCACTACTAGGAAAAATATTTATAACAGCAGTGTGTGTGTGAGTATATGTGTGTGTGTGTGTCTGTGTGTGTGTGTGTGCATGTGTGTGTCTGGTAACAAAAGTCTAGAAACAAAACAGATGTCCATCAATTGGAGAATGGTGAAACAAATTGTAGTACACGAATGTGATTGAACAAGTGGCAAAATGGTTGTGTTGGAGTATATTAATTTTGTGAATGTTAGCTAACATGATTTAAATTTGGAAAATAACAAATAAAATATTATTATTAATATTTTTAATGAGGCAGCTAATTGGCAGAGCAGCTCTATGACCCCAGGTAAAACACAACCTCCATCTACTTCAGTTTTCTCATTTGTAAAACGGGTAGCTTTTAAAAATTTTTTCAATTTTTTCCATGATTCCACGATTCATGATTTCTCCCTTCTCTCATCCATCCTCCCTTCTGGAACTGACAAGCTATTCCACTGGCTTATACATATATATGGACATGTTTTATTCTCACAATTTTAATTTATTTAGTTTGAGTTGCCCTGTTATTTGTTTACTTACTTCTCACAAATGGGACTTTCTAGTGATCATTGCTCTACCCAAGTAATTGTATTTTCGTTTTCCTTCTTTCTTTTCTTTTTTATGATATTCCATCCATAGCTTTATACCTTTTAGTTAGTGGGATAGAGTCAAGTACACTATCATGTCATTGTAACAATAAACATTGTCTTTCAATTATGAGACAACAACAGTCTTTTCTATTGCTGGTGATATTAAGTATGATTATAAATAATTATAGAAATGTAAAAATAGTACTTGGATCATGGGACTCAAATTCAACATGAGGTATTTTGGGTTGTTTTATTTATTTATTGCCCTGAATTAATTGACTATTTTTATAGTATCATACTGATAGTCTCACAATATGTGACAACCATGCAATACTGCACTGGTATATAGGATCATAGCTCTTGAGACAGAAAAGATATCCCAAATCATCTAATCTGATGCCCTCAAGAAGAAACTGAGGTCTTGATCTGTGACTTGCTCAAGGCTGCAAAGGAGTAAACAATAGAGGTGAGTTTTGAGCTAAGGTCTTCTGTCTCTGGAGTGAATACTCTTTCCCATGTTCCAGAACCAATCTGTGATGAGTGATCCTCAAAAAATCCAGGTATGGTTAGATCTTCTAACAGGTAAGATGGCCAAAAGATATTTTAAGGGAATATATTGCCGTGCTCTGCTTTGTTTTTAAGACATTGCTGTGATATATGCCCATAAAACAAATTTGGCTTATTCTGAAAAGATCTAATAGGTAGTGGTAATAATAATAAAGATAATGATACCAAGAGGAAAATAATACCTGGCATTTACTCTTTACTTTAAAGTTTGAAAATTTAATTTATCTATAACAGCTCATTTTATACTACAACAAATTTATAAGTTAAAAAAAACGACCTTTTTTATAACATGTAGGTGACAAGAGATATAAAGATAACTGGGGAATTGCTTTTAGGCTTCCAACGGATCTAGTTTAGTGTTTGTTTCAAATCTGTATTGAAGATTTCAGGTAAAATATTTATTTCCTCTATTCAAATGGGTTTCTCATTGTAATTTATTACAATTGATAAGCATCACAGTTTGACTCCTGGATGGAACTTTGTTTCTGTTGTTGTTCCCAATCTTGCTGGCTAAATAATGTAGCAGGCCTAATAAATTCAAATAAAACTTCTGATTGGTTTGGCATCAGTTTAACAATCTAGAATAATTTACTGATCTCAGATACTTCATGTAAGGCCATAATGTTTAGACTAGAAAATAATAAAATGCACTCAATTGATTAAGCTGTTTGTAGGAGTCTAAGAATTAGCATACTGTATAATAGCAAATAGTTCATAATTACCAAATAGAGCTGATAAAAGGGTTCAGTGCTATTGACTGCTGGACTTGGTAACCTTGATTAGAGGAGAATCTCAATGAAAGGTAGTCTCTATAGATTCAGCACATAGAGAGCCAAGGGAGGCTTTAAATTCATGATTTCTCCAGTTTCCCCATTATTTAACACTGACCGTACTCTGATCCAAATCATAATGATCTGATCATTATAAAATGTTTTTGGAATATTATCTACTCTTTCTTAATACTGCATTTAAAATATCTTTTATTGATGTCTTTTTATTTTACCTATCAGTCATTTAAGGAATTCTTAACTCCCTAAGAATAAACATTTCCTTTTCACATAGAAATAAAACAATTAAGCAGAAACATCTGATACAGTGATTCTATCTGACTATGTATACAACATTCTATTCTAGTGACAATAATCTTCCATTCTAATACTGCCTAAGCTTTTCTAAGCTTCTAATACAGTCTTAGCTTTTTTGGTTACTGTACTAAACTATTGACTCATTATTACTGGTCACATAAAACCTCTAACTTCATTTTGCATGAACTATAATTAACTCAAATATCCCCAGTGGTTATTAGCACAGTGTGTAGTACATAGTAGGCATTTAACAAATGTTTTTTTAACTATGAGCATGAGGAACTCACTAATGAAAGTTTTGTTGATTGATCAATTAATTAAAATAACAATAGGGCTATACAATGGGGAAAGTGGTGAACTGGACATTGAATTGGAAGGTTAGGTGTGTGTATGTATATATGTTATTTTAACATACATATGTATGAAAGCACTTTTATAGATCTTCATATAACTATGTGTCATTAGTTTTTACCCCCACCTTTTGATTATGAGTACCTGAAAGGCCCATAATACAGTGCCACATTTCTTCTTAGGAAGGATAAGTTGCTGATAATGATATCACATAGATTATTTTTTTCCTTTCTGTGATTGAACTCAACATCTATGTTCTCATTCTCTCCTTGTGTTCTTACTGAAACATATTTTGTTCTATAGACTGATTTCCTTGGGTAACTCCATGTGAGGTCTACAGATGAAAAGAGAAAATTATCCTCTCTGGATGAAATCAAGTCAAGTAAGCAAGCATTTATTAATTCTTTACTATATGCTAGGCACTCTGACAAGCACTGGGATACAAATACAAACATACATAAAAGATAATCTTTAAGGAGTTTACATCTCACTGTGGGAAGACACATTAAAAAGGAGCTGAAAATCCAGGGGAGAAGAGGGGGCATGACGACAAAGTCTAGAGTCAGAAGTAGAGTATAGTTGGCCTAAGCCTTTCCTCAAAACTGGACATTCCATGAAGAACTCCTGAAAACCCCCCTGCCATCTTGATTTGGCATCACTACTTTGGAACTTCTCTGAATTGTCCACCATGCCCCAGATAGTTTCTTATTGGGGTGGGGAACCTCATACTTCAAGATACTATCAACCTTGGTCCTCAACCTTGGCACTAGCCTCTGTTCTTCTATTTGGGGGGTTCAGCCATGGACTCTAAAACCTCCCTCCATTTAAAGAGGAATTTTAGAGAAGAGATTCTAATTCCTTACCTGGATGCATTCTTAGGGCCATCATTCACCATCCCCTTTTATTTTTCCAGCTTCCTTTTGTGTACCATCTTCCCCCATTAAATTGTAAGCTCCTTGAGAGTAGGGACTATCTTGTTCATATTTGTGTCTCTAGTGCTTAGCACAGTGTTTAATAAATAGGACGTCTAACAAATGATTATTAACTATTGGCACGAGGAACCCACTAATGGGAGTTTAGTTGAGTGATCTGTTAATGAGTTAGAAATGATTATTTATATCCATGGGCTGGATAGAAGTTGGGTTTTCAAAATTAGAAAATAGCTTTTGTGTGTATACACACACACACACACACACATCTGCATGTATGTAAAAGCAACCTCACCACTCATTACTGCCATTCAAGGTTGGTATGGCCATTTGTGTGGTGTGGCCTTCTTAAACTCTAATAGTTTTCCTTGACTCTTAATGGTGTTCAGATATGGTTACAATGTACTTCACACTGTATTTTGTGACCTAGCTGGGTGGGTCAGATTATGGGATGGAAGTATTAGATAAAGAGAAGTTTCCAAGCTGCTCACTTCATTAGAAAGGTGTCTCCATAACTCATGAGCTCAGCTAGCTCCCTATTCACCTAGAAAAGTACCTATATGAACCTGTTCTGAATAACTGAGTGGTTCCTTCCATGACTGATTTACACCTGATGTTGGTATTAATAGACAATGCCATCTACTATTCAGTACCAATACTATAGGACCATATCTCTAGAGCTGATGGTATGTCTTTGAGAGACTTAATTTTCTGATTCTTAGCTGACATATTGATAGTCTTCACTAGGGTAACTTGAGGGTGAAAAGAGTCATGACCTGAAGGTGGTGTAAATTTGTGAATTGAATTTTATTGGAAAGAAGTCTAAATTCAAATACTTCTAAGATACAAGGAAAAATGTGTTCAGAAGTCTGAGAATAGTCTGGACACTAATCTAAATTAAAATTTAACTTCCTTGTAATTAGAAGTCTCAGAAGAGAGACAAGTTTCTGAGTGACAGATAAATGCTAAGGGCATTGACAGTGGGGAAGCCTGTATAGTTTCTTTGCTGTCTCTTAATTCAAGTAGTTATTATATATGGAATCTTCACTTTGAAGAATATCAGATTCCTGCCAAAATTTTTGGTTATAAAATAAACACCCTAGCACTGGGGACCATGTGACATGAATTTCTTGCAGGGTATATGTTTGGTAGGGAGACACGTGTGAAACCGTTTTGAACTCATTAACAAAGCAGAAACATTAGTAAAATATGTCTTTTGCTAGTTTCTAGGATGGAAGAGGGAACAATTAAGCTGTAAGACACTCCAGGGTGTGTATTATGACCTAATAATGACATGCCCTAGTAGTTTTGACTGAATGCCATTAACTGCCAAGGCATGTCATTGCTTGACTGTAATACACACCCTGGAGTGTCTTATTGGGAGGATATAAATGTTAATTCCTAAGGAAACTCATACATTGTAAGAAGGCACCATTGCTCTAAGATAGAGAACAACACTTTGAAGTTTCCAAGCAAGGATTAAGTTTTTGAAGCAAGCTGTGTCAAACAATTTAGAAGCAATAATGTTGGAGAGGCAAAATGGTATATTTAAATAGTATGTTGCAGTGGAGACTGAAATAGAGGACCACCCAGAAGATCAGAGTACTAGGATCTATATCACTTTCCTGATGTTTGACCTTGGGCAAGTCACTGAATTTATTTGAGTCTTAGTTGTCTTCTGTTTGAAAAGGAACACTAATACCTGTCCTACTTCTCTCATAGGGTGTCTGTGAAGAAAAAAAAAGCAAAAGCAATAAGGTGCAATATAGATTCATAAAATTACATAATTTCAGATTCAAAAGGTATTTGGATAGTCATCTACTCCAATCTATGCCTGAAAAAGAATCCCTATTACAACACATCAGAAATTATCTAGCTTTGAAGACCTCTAGTAAAGGGGAAATGACTGATTCCTGAATAGTCCATTCCATTTGCAAATGGCTCAATTTTGGGGAAATCATTTTATCTCTCTGTAAATTTATCCAATGTTTCAGGATTTAGCTTTAATCATTAGGACCTTGATTAAGCTCCTTCTGGGTGGTCGGCAATATATTGGTTCCTTGGAACATGAAGAAAAAAATGAAATAGTTCTTGTTCTTAGCAAGCTTACATTCTATCAGGGGAGATGACATGTACATTTATAAGTACATACAGAATATACCTAAGAGAAATGAAAGACAATTTGGAAGGGAGGATGCTGACAATTAATCATATAGAAGGCTATGCTTAGATGGAGATTTGAAGCAAGAGAGATTCTTCAAGAAAGAAGTGCGGAAGGAGTACATTGCAAGCATAGAAGATAACTATAGCAAAGATGGGGCAAATGAGGTGTTTGTGGAACAGCCAGAAGACCAAACTGAATGGATTAGAAAGTACAAAAAGGAGAGAAATGTCTGATGAATATGGAAAGGTTGGTTGGGACCAGGAAGGGGTTTAAATGTCAAAGAGTTTAAAGTTTATACTAGATGAAATAGGGAGCTTTTACTGAATGAGGATATGATTTGGTCAGACCTCCATTTGAGAAAAATAATTTTGACAGCCATGTGGAAATGGCATTGAAATTTTGAGAGACTTGAGACAGGGATGTCAAGTGGGAAGTAACTTCAATTTTTATGCATATGCTTAACTGTTTAGAGAGTACAAGATCCTAATAAATTATAATCTTCTTTTTCCTTTTGTCTTTGTATCGCCAGCACCTGTATAGCACTGTGCCTCTTGCACATAACAGGCACTTAATAAATGCTTATTGGATTCAATTAAATTGCATTAACAGAAGCTACTTCATTTTTTAAAAATTAATTTCCCCCAGTTAAATGTAGATATAATTTTAAATAATCATTTTCTGACATTTTTCAATCTATGTTTTTCCTTCTTTTCTTCCTTGAGATGGCAGGTAATATGTTATAGGTTATACATATGCTATCATGTAATACATTTTTCTATGTCCATTATGTTGTGAAAGAAGACATATCACTTTTATAAGAAAAAAATCATGAAGGAAATAAAGTGAAGAATAGCATGCTTGAATCTGTATTCAGACTTATTTCTTCTTCAGCAGGGGATAGCCTTTTTTGCCATGAGTCCCTTGGAATTGTCGTAGGTCCTTGTATTACTGGTAACAGTTAAGTCATTCACACTTGCTTTATTACATTCATTTATTGCTGGTACTGTATGGTGTTTTCCTAGTTTCCTGGTTCTTCTCACTTCACTATGCATCATTTCATATAAGTTTTTCCAGATTTTTTTGGTGATTGTCCTATTCATCACTTATTATGGTTCAGTAGTATTCCATTAAAAGCATATGCCACAATTTGTTTAGCCATTGCCCAATTGATGGGCATCCCTTCAGTTTCCAATTCTTTGCTATCAAAAAAGAGCTCTTTTTCTACAAGTAAATCCTTTTTAATTTTGTTTAATTGACTTGGGATACAGACCTAGTAGGAATATTACTGGGTTAGTGCAGAAGATACTTTCTGTTCTCATTTCATCACTTATCTTGTCTATTAATTCCCTATTAGTTATTTTTGTTCTTTCCCTCGTAGTTCAAATATTATAGAATCAAGCATCCTTATCTTCTCTCTGTTGTCAGTTATCATCATTTTATCCTCCTGGAACACTGATTCTATGAAATCTAAGATAATCCTCTTTGACTGACCCAATATAGCTATAAACCTCTTTTGTTGTTGTCTTTAGCTTTTCTCACCAATCTCAGTTCATTCTAAACTTCCCAACTCACTCCTCATGCTCATCTTCCAAGATTGGGTTATATCAGTGGTTCCCAAACTTTTTTGGCCTACTGCCCCCTTTCCAGAAAAAATATTACTTAGCACCCCCTGGAAATTATGAAACTATTTATTGAACTCTGAATAGAATGTAATACAAAAAAAGTGTGGCCATCACCGCCTGCCTTGATCACTGCAGCACCCACCAGGGGGCAGTAGCACCCACTTTGGGAATCACTGGGTTATACTTTTAAATTCATCCTCAATGACCTCTTCTTGGTTCCATTTTCAGAATAGGCTATATAAAAATTTAATTTGGGCAAGATATATACCACCAAGGATGACCAAACTAGAAAGAATGGTCTTATCCACACTGAAATGCTCATAGCAGCAAAAAAAAAATTCTCTGCCCAGGAAATGAATCTATGTCTGAACAGTGAAACTGATTAATCTTATTTGCTGGACCATTGGTCCTGAAGTACAGTGTCATGGATTGGACCTCCATTTTGAGCAACTACTTTTATTCTGTTTTTAAATCATCCATTGCAAGTGTCCTGGGAAAGGTAAGAGCCTTTTGTTACAAGGGGAATAAAAAAATACAAAAAAGTAAAATATCTGACCTTATTCTGTAGCAGAACTAGGGCTATTGGAGGAGACACAGTTAGGAAGAAAGAGTTAGCACCAATAGGTAGAAACCTCATTGAAGAAGACTTTGACTTGGAATAGGGAAGATTATCCATTAGATATTTCCAAGGTTAGCCTGGACTGTCTTGCAAGGAGGTGGCTTTGCCACTTCTGTAAGTTCTTAGAAGCCTGCTGGATACTGTGCATGAAACACTGAACAATTCTCAGCAGCTATTCTTTTCTCGTACTCCTATATTTTCTGGCTTAGGGGTTTGCTGACCCTAACGTAGTCTGAATTTGTGTTACTTTGAGAACAACTCACATCCTTCCAATCTGACTGGACTTCACTCCCCTTCTCACATGCTACAATACAATCTTCTTTCAGACTTTTTATTTCTTACATGTGATAATCTATGGTTTCTTTTTTTCTCTTAAACTGACTTTCTATTTTAGAATCAATACTAAGTTTTGGTTCCAATATTAAGTATTGGTTCCATGGCAGAAGAGCAGTAAGGACTAGGCAATTGGGGTTAAGTGGCTTGCCTAGGAACACACAGATAGGAAGTGTCTGAGGCCAGTTTTGAACTTAGCGCCTCCTATCTCCAGGTCTTGCTCTCTGTCCACTTGAACTACCTTGTTGCCCCAAATCGATAATTTTAAGAAATGTGTTAGTGGTAACAAAGCAAGTCACTGCAAGAACTGGTACAAGAACTCCTAGCCTTGATACTGTTTAGTATTAGTAAACTGGTATTACTCCAGCATGAACTATGAAAAGAAAAGCTGTAAAAAACATAGGAGTGGATGTGGGAAACATTTGCCTTTTCCTCCCCTTAATAACAATAAACAGCATTGTACTGTTACTCATAAAATGTTAATTACTCCTCTTTGAAACACCACCCTGATTTTTAGTTTAAATCATTAACTTATATTATTAAGCATTCTAACAATACAAAACAATCCGCTTTTCAATATACTTTCAATTTTTTATTTGCCATAAATATTCAATTGGATATTTCCATTTGTGGTAGAAGTTTGCTAATTTACTGGAAGTTGATTCTTTTCCCCTGGAAATGTCACTTGGGTGGCCCTGCTGAGCTAAATGGAAAGTCTAAGTAACAATTTTTAAACCCATCTTTCTGTGTAGGATAGAGCAGCTGCCTTCTTCTTCAGGGGATTTAAAAATGACATGATAGAAGAGTTATCAGAAAAGACTCCTTTTTTAAAAATGAGATGACTTCTTTTAGGTTGGCTGACTTTTTACCTCTTTAAAAACTGAATGATTATGGAAGTATGATCTGTGATTCATAATTTATTAATCATATGAAATAGGAAGTTGGGAAATTCTTGGGAAATATATCATGAAATTGAGGTATGTCTCTATCTGTATGTAGGCATGGAACAGGTTAAAAAATTTAAGATATAATAAAATAACTAGTTTTTATCCCAATAGATAAATGCCTGCTAGGGATTTTGAATAGTGCAGCAAGAGCCAGAAGCTGGGTCTTATCATGCGATCTCCCTGTTTATATAAGTAGGACTTATAAAATATTATTGATGTTTCTGCTAAAGACTGATATTCACCATTGTCTTTGAAATCAAATGTTTCAGGTACAGCTTGGTGGCTAAGTGGATTGAAAGCCAGGCCTAAAGACTGGAGGTCCTGGGGTCAAATCTGACCCCTGACACTCCCTAGCTGTGAGAGCCTAGGGAAATTATTTAACCCCCATGCCTAGTCCTTACTGCTTTTCTGACTTAGAACTTATAGACAGTATTCATTCTAAGATGGAAAGTAAGGGTTTAAAAAAAGAAATTAAGGGATTAAAGCAAATTTAAAATGTTTTATATTTAGTGATATAAGTTTTAAATAACCCAAAAGCCTTACCTTAAAGATTTGGGGAGAGGAACCCATTACTCACTAATTAGATTAGTAAGACTTCATTTTTTGTCTTGGGCCAGGTCATATCTCAGGGAACCTAGTGGACCACTGCTCCCAGGGGCTCCTCATATTGGTCCTAGGCTTAGTTGGAACAATGAATTGGCTTTATCTCAACTGCACCTCAGAACTCCTGAGCTCAAGCAATCCATAAATTTCAGCTTCACTAGTAACAGGCATTATAGCTATGCCCCACTATACCTGGATGCATATTTTAAAACAAATCAGGTGCAAATGGTCTAGTTTGGTTGAAATAAAGAACATATAGTAGCAAGATGATATATAGTAAAGCTGAAAAGATAAACTAACATCAGGTTATAGAAGACTCTTGAATATTAGACAAAGGAGTTTGAACATTCCTTGGGAGAAAATACTGATGGGACACACTAAAGAGTTTTGAGCAGGGAAATGACAATTATATATATATATATACATATATATATATAAATACATACATAAAAATCTGACAGCAGTATAAGGGAGGATTTGAAAAGAATGCAATTAGATACAAAAGATGTTAATTGGCTACTGCTTAGCTTAACATGATACTTTCAAGGTCCATAGTATGAGCTTAATAGTGACATATTGACTTTGGATGGAATTTTATTGGGACAGAATGATAGATTCTCTTAGGATAGAAGAGGGAGGTAATAATGAGGTTCTATATTTGTGTGGTGACAGAGGTAATAAAGAGAATGGGAAGGGGGTGAGAGATTATTGAGAATGGATAAAAGATACAGAGATAAAGGAGGTTAAAGAAAAGGATAAGTCACAGATAATGAGATATGTCATACCTGGAAGATTAAGTGAATAGTGACAGAAATAGTGACCTCAAAAGAAGAAACCATTTTTGGGGGGCAATGTTGACTTTGAGCTTCTGGTTGAACATCCACGGAGGTAAAAGAGGCAGAGGGCAGGAAGTTGGAAAAGTGAGTCAGGAGAATGATGAGAGGTGAAAGTATAGAAAGCATAGCACGTGTAAAGAGTTTGTAGTTAAAACCATGGAAGTGAATGAGAGAATGTAGAGAGAGACAAAAGAAGAGTCCTAAGGACAGAGTTAATGACAAAACGATCGGCAAATAACCATTTTTTATCCTGTAAAGAACAATTTTCCTCTTTATACAGTCTCTAAAGATGGGTTGTTTCTTAGCATTAAAGGAAAATGTTCAGTAATATTTAGTATTTGGTCTTCCTTTAGGAAGAGAAAAGTCTTTATTTCCTCTGGTTGCAGGATAAGAGATGAATACCTCCTACTAGAAAAGTACTGATTCAGAATCTGTCTGCAGAGTATGGAGTTAAATTTATCAATAAACTACACACTGTTTTCCATACTGCCACATCAGTATTGACCCTTGGCTCTAATAATTAGTATTGGACCAAATGGACATCATCTCAGTGACCTAAGAGAAAGCCAGAGACTCATTTTAGTTTTCACAGGTGCCTCCTTTTGCCCTAAGGAGATTCAGGGTCCCACTCAAATGCCAACAATTAATTCTCTATAAACAAGGTCTCAGGTCCTATCACTATTACAAACTTTTGGCAAGACTGATGTAACTTATTCAGTTTTCTGCTTTTGCCATGAATGTTGAATGATTTCCTGTTATGTGTGGCACTATATTTAGTATTCAAATAAATCATTTTCACTCTGTCTTATTAAATCCTGAGATATAAAATAAAAGCAGATAACACTTTCAGAGAAGATAGAGTTGGAGGGATGGGGAAGTAGGGGGAAGGCAGTAGTTGCTACTTAATCTCCCTGAATAATTCATTATGTGTCTTCATTCCACATTCCACAGTCTATTTGCCAAAACTTGCAACTTCTACACTTTCAGTATTGCTGCTACCTCGCTCTCCTTCAAAATCCCAATTGCTACCACCTGGTTTTTATGGGATACATCTGCAGCATCAAGTTGGTACACTTGTAAGCACTTTGTATTACTTTCAGTTAACTGTTACATTTGGGAAACAAGGTATTCTTTAGCTGGCTTTTCTGTTAAATGAGTGTTTAGCTGTGAACTGGAAATGTATTCAAGGCCAGAAGACTTGCTGGTGTCTACTATTGAAGTTTTACCTTGTCTATCTCAAGAAATCTCTTTCTAATGAGAACAGTAGATTTGATTGCTTTCTCCATTATTGATTTTAAAAATCCATCAAACAACCATTGAGCATTTATTAAATGTTTACTATGTGCCAGACACTGAGCATTAAGCACTTGAGATACAAAAGACAAACCCTAGCTTTTGTGTGAGAATTATTTAGTTGAGTGCAACTCTTCCCAAATCCATCTGGGGTTTTCTGGGGAAGGATACTGGAGTGGCTTGCATTTTTCTTCTCCAGCTCATTTTACAGATGAGGAAACTGAGGGAAATAGTGGTAAGTGATTCGAGTCTCTTACCTTAAGTCTGACACTGGATTTGAACTTCAGGTCTTCCTTGCACTCTATCCACTGTACCATCTAGCTGCCTACTGAACATATCAAATATATTTTTGGTCTCTTGTGAGCTGTATAATCCCCAACCCAAAGTAAAATAATTATTCCTTCTTTGCCCCTATCAATGCAATTCATGACTCAGCAGTCCAAGAGCAATGACATCAGAGTGTAGAGGTAGCATGATGTAGAAGATTAAAAAAAAACACTAGACTTTGAGTCAGAAAGGACCAGGTTCAAATCTTGCCTCAGACTTTTATTATTTTTTTAATTATTTACTTATTATTATTAGTTTTGTGATTCTGGACAATTTCTAACCTCTCTGTGCCTCTACTTCTTTATATCTAAAATGAGGGAACTAGGCATCATAACTACTAAGTTCTCTTCCAACTCTAAATCTCTGATTCTGTTGTCAAATAAGCCAATAATCCCATGATGGAGAGGAGAAGGGAAACAGGTGAAATAAGTAGAAGGGAGGGAGGTAAAAGAATCTGTTATTTATTGACATCACAGCATGTCTCTACTCTACCCATTATTTGGGAGACAGAACACCTAAACACAGGAAGCTGGTATTATTGCTACCAGATTAGAACACAGAGGAAAAGCTAAGTTAAAAGGGAGACTTACTGGAAACTGGATATGACCTGGAAATGGGAATAAGGCAGGCTAGATCACTGTGATTCTGAGGCTATATGGACTCCCAAAAAGGGGTTCCAGATATTTGCCAGGAAGTAAAATGGAGAAAGCAATTTCTCATTATCCTGTAGTTGGCAAATTTGTTTCAAGAAAAGCATCAAGGATAGAAAGGAAAGATCAAAAGGAAGAGAGCTTCTTAAGTTGAAGCTATAAAAATCTCTAGGATGGTACATTGAGTTACTGCCAAAGTCAGTGTAGGAAGTCTGGACCAAGGGAAAAATCTTTGAAAGCCAAATTGGGGGTTATTTTTTTCTAGTTTAAACTATAAAGGGCAATAGAATGGTTTCTCAATAGTCCATAGACAAAGAATTTAGGGAGATAAAAGGTAACTAGAAGTTCTGTATGTAAGGATGGGGGATGGGACAAAAAGAGCCAAAAGAAGGCCGTTGGTGACAGTTACTGACAGTTGGGACCAGAGAGGTTTCTGAGAGGCTCTGGAGGGAGAAGGAGGAGGTCTTCTGGTGGAGGACTGAGAGAGAGAGAAGGAGAACATCTCAGCTCAGACCTAGTCCTGAGGATCTTTCTTTCGACATTGAAATCCTGATTCCCTGGTCAAAGATTCCTTCACATCTCACCCAGCAAGACTTCAATCATCGAGACAGCTAAGTGTATGGACTCTATTTTGGGATCGATCTCTTAAGGCTCTTCTCCTATTACCCAACCTTGCTGAGAGACCCTTTCCACTCTAACTCACTATAGAAAATGATAGAATCAGAAACAGAAGGAGAAGGAGGGAGAAGCTTAGGAGTGGGAACCCCAAAGATTCCCAGCCAAGTGATGGACCCCATAGGAATAGAGAAGAGGGCACCCCAAATCCCTCTGCCATTCACCCCTTTCCCCAATCCCTATATTGATATTAATAAAAGACATTCATTAGTCAGATAGAGTTCCAGAGTGCCTAGAGACAATGAGGGAGGAGGAGAATCACAGCTTGGTCTGGCTGCCTATCCTGAAGCCAGACCACTCGCTGTGAAGTTGGCTGACCTCAGGGGAAGCTTGGGTGAATCCTGTCCTCATTTGGAATTGGATTGGGGTCCACCTATAGGGAAGCCTTGACCCCAACTCCTATGGGATGGCACGACCATCCAGGTCACCCAGTTTTGGGGTGATACCCCCTTGAAACCTCCCAGAGTGTATATATACGGTGGGAGGGGAGAGCTAGAAGAGAGTCTCACTTCATAGGCTTTCTATCTCCCCTCTATCATAACATTGGTTACTGGCTTTCTTTATTCTTATATGTATTAACCCAAAATTTCAGGAAAAAGTATTTTTGGGTGAAATGTCTTTCAAAAATGAGATGGCTGGCTCCGGGTTAAGATGGCGGCAGAGTAAGAAGCAGCTCTAAACCTCTCCTGACCGAAACACACAAAACTCCTCAAGGGGACATAAAAACAAGTCCAGACGAACGGAGGAACCCCACAACAGGACACAGCGTGGAAGGTACGTGGAATCGAGACATTTCCAAGCTAAAAAGGGCTCTCACTCAAGCGCAAGCTGAGCAACCGCCCCACCCCCACCCCCTCCACACTCACCTATAGCTCTGAACCCAGCTAAAAAGAAATAGAGCAAGTTTGGGGCACCCATCGAGTCATCAGCAGCTCCGGGACCTGTTCCTGAGAGCAGCAAGACTTAGGACCCCATTAAGTCAA
>NC_058133.1:419259607-419309092 GCF_016433145.1 Gracilinanus agilis | reverse complement strand
TCTCTCTCTCTTTCTCTTCCTCTCTTCCTATCTCTCTTTCTCTCTCTCTCCATCTCTCTCTTTACATCTCTCTCTCTCTACATCTCTCTCTCTCTGTCTCTCTGTCTCTGTCTCTCTCTTTCTCTCTCACACCCCTAAGTTTATTTTGCTTCTAGCCATTGCCTTCCTTAATCTTTCCTTCCCCTTTTCTCTCCAACTTTTTTTTTATCCTTTCTCCTTCCCCTTCCATTTCCCTACAAGGTAAGTTACATTTTATACACAACTAATTAGGTAGATATATCCTTCCTTCTTTGAATTTATTCTGACAAGAGGGAGGTTCAAGTATTGCTTGCCACCCCACTTCTCAATTTCTTCTTTCACTATAAAAGCCCTTTTTGCAATCTTTTAGCTGAGAAAATTCTCCCATTCTACCTCTCTTTTCCCCCTTCTCTGAGTACATCCATCTTTCTCCTACCTTATTTTATTTTGAAGATCATACCTACATAATTAACTCACATAGAGGACCTCTGCCTTTGTGTATTGCTTTTAACTGCCACAATAATGATAAAGTTCTTGAGTTATGTATATCATTTTCCCATGTAGGAATATAAACATTCAACTTAATTGAGTTCCTTGTGATTAATCTTTCAAATTTCTCTTTTTATGCTTCTCTTGAGGCTTTCATTTGAATGTCACATTTTCTATTCTGTTCTGGTATTTTTGTCAGGAATGTTTGAAAGCCCTTTTTTTGATTAAATATCTATTTTACCCCATGTAGGATTATATTCAACTTAGCTGGGTGGATGATTCTTGGTTGTAATCCTTTGCCTTCTGAAATATAACATTCCTTTGACATGGAAGTTGGTAAATTTTGTGGGATCCTGACTATGGCTCCATAATATTTGAATTATTTCTTTCTGGCTGCCTGAAATCACTTAGAGAAAAATTCAACGAGGAAATAAAGTAAGGAATATTATGCTTCAATCTTCATTGAGCCTCTGTCAGTATCTGTCAGTGTCCATCACTAGGTGAAAGCCTTTTTCATCATGAGGTCCTTGGAGTTGTCCTGGATTCTTGTATTGTTGATTATAGTTAATACATTTACAGTTGATCTTTGTACATTATTGCTGTTGTTCAGTGTTGTACAATGTCCTCCTAGTTCTGGTTATTTCATTTTTTAAAATTTTAAACCCTTAACTTCTGTGTATTGACTTATAGGTAGAAGAGTGGTAAGGGTAGGCAATGGGGGTCAAGTGACTTGCCCAGGGTCACACAGCTGGGAAGTGTCTGAGGCCGGATTTGAACCTAGGACCTCCCGTCTCTAGGCTTGGCTCTCAATCCACTGAACTACCCAGCTGCCCCCTGGTTACTTCATTTTGTATTACCTGTATAAGTCTTTCCAAGTTGATTTTTATATGTGTGTGTATTTAAATTGTTTGTCATTTCTTATGACACTAATATTCCATCACAATCATATACTACAATTTGTTCAGTCATTCCCCAATTAATGGATGTCCCTTCAGTTTTGAGTTCTTTATCACCACAAAAAGAATTCCTATAAGTATTTGTGTACAATAAGTCTTTTCTTTTATCTTTGATTTCTTGAATAACAAACATAATAACAGTATTATTGAGTCAAAGGGTATGTAAGTCCAATAATTCCTTAATGATATCTCTTCAATCTATTTTCCAGTTCAGTTGTTTTTCTAATGAGATATTCTGCATTTTCTTTTATTTTTCATTCTTTTGACTTTATTTTATTGCTTTTTCATATCTCCATGAAGTCATTAGCTTCTGCTTGCCCAGTTCTAATTTTTAAGAAATTATTTTCTTTGGTGACATTTTGTGTCTCTTTTACCATTAATTCTGTTTTGTTTTGTTAATTTTGGGGTTCTTTTATTAAGCCATTTATTTCTCCCCTCCCACTCTGTTTTTAGTAACCCTTAGTTTCCATCTTAGTAACAACTCTAAGTAAGAAGGGCAAAGATGAGGCAAACAAGGCTAAGTAACTTCCCCTAGAGTAACATAGCTAGGAAGTATGTAAGACTAGATTTGAACTCAGATCCTTCTGACTCCAGGCCTGGAACTTTATCCACTGTGTCACCTGGTTTGCCCTATTTATTCTTTTTTCATAATTTTTTTCATTACTCTCATTTCTTTCCCCAATTATTCTCCTACCACTCTTTTCTTTTTCTTCAAATCTTTCAGAATTCTCTCTGGGCTTGGAGCTGATTAACATTTTTTTGTTGAGACTTTTTTTTTGGATAGATGTTTTTACAACTTTGTTTTCTTCTGAGTTTATAGCTTGGTCTTCTCTGCCATAATAGTAGGTTTTTATGGCCAAATTCTTACTGATGTTTGCCCATTTTTACAACCTATTTCTTGACTGAACTTTTCTGGTAAAATTGTGCTCTGTTCACCTGGGGTGTGGTGTTCTACTCTTCTAAGCTTTAGGCTTTTTTATGCTGATTTTTTCAGAGCTAGTTCTGGGTATCTGCAATTTTTTGGTGCTTCCAAAGTGATGTAACCCTGGGAGAGGGGTGTTGTCAATTGCTTTCCTGGTCTGTGGTCTAGTTTTTATTAAAGGCCCTTAATCTCCAGTAGCTAATGCTCCTTTTTGCTTTGGAACTATGATCTGGGCTCCTGTTTTCTTGCAACTGATCGCCAGCATTGCTTTCCATTTTGCTACCAAGAACTGCTACCCAGAAAGTAACTTTATGGACAATAGAGTTGCCATTCAGCACCAGATATATAAAGTGCTAGCAAAGGATCTCTGTAATCACTTTTTTGAGGAATTTTCTGACCCCGCCTCACTGTTTCTGGGCTGAGAATCCTCAAAACTGGTGTGACTTTGGCAGCTATTGGTTTGTGTGGACTTTGGATAGACTTCTGCTTCAGTGTTTCAGCCTTCTGATACTTACATAATAAGTATTCTCAGGCCTAAAAAAAATCTGACTGACTTTTTGTTGACTTTGCGGCTCCAAAATTCAAATCAAAATGTTATTTTATGGTTATTTGTATTTATTTGTAGAGGAATGTTCAAAAAGTTCAGTTGTGTGTCTTTCTTAATCCATCATCTTGGCTCCAACTTCCTTTATATTTAAAAAAGAAACTAGTATCTTGAAATTTACAAAAAACAACTTCCTGCTTGTAGTCTACTATTTACCAAATATAGTATTTGAATTTTTTGTGTTGGTATTTAATGTCCTTTGTTCATTAGTCTTAACTTTCCTTTTCACTGTTATCTCCTTTAGCTTCCCAACATTAAACAAAACATATTAATGAGTATTGCTCAAACATTCATTCCACTTTTAACACTCTTTACCTTTTTCCATTCTGTTTCTACTGATGGAATTTCAAAGCCCTTATCAAATAATACTGTCTTCATAAAATTTCCCCTGATTATCCAAAACTATATGGGAGAATTTTTCACTTTCAAATCATTAAAATACTTTGTGTCTTTCCTCTGGCACTTAAATTTTGCCTCTGATTATAGATATAATAGGCAGTATGGCATACTGGATATACAAAAGTGGTTTAGAAGATTCCAGTTCAAATTCTGCCTCTGATAAATACTCGCAGTATTACCTGGAGCAAGTTACTTGACCTTTTAATACCCCTAGCAACTTTCTTTAACATTATTTTGCTCAACAGTTGTCACTCTTCATTAGTATTGAGTTTTCTCATCAAAATTTCCCTATACTAATGAAATTACAGGTCCAGTGTTAAATAAATAAAAAGAAAAATATGTTTGTCTTATTCCTTTCTAAGGTCCACATTAGCTTGTAAGTTCTTTGAAACGATAGACTCCTTATCATTCATCTTTGTCTCATTCTTGTCTATGATGGCTTTCATAACATAGGCATTCAACAAATCTTTGTTGAATTTAGTTCAGTTAATCTAAGTATTTATTGATTACTGAGAAGGATTAATTTAGGCTAGTTTGCTGTGAAGAATTATGACTTTGTATATTGTTGATTCTAAGGTAATGCATTTTCTTTTTTTATTGTAGAGAAAAATGGGATTTAGTAGCAACTCAATTAGGTGTATAGAGAGTACAAGTTTCTTGAGGTCAAGCACACTTTTTAATTTTTTAAATTTATATTGGTAGCCTAGGACAATACTTTGCTAGAGTGGGCAATTAATAAACACTTGTTTGCTGAATGAATGGAGTAAGAGAAATAAAAAAAAATTTAAAACAGGTAATATTCCTTTTAAAGAAGCTGGAATGTTTATTCTAACCATTTGAAAAAAGAGAAAAATTAAGAATGAAAAAAGGAAATTTTGTTCTTACTTTGGAAAAGATTTGTTTTGAAATGTAATTGGTTTGGAGAGTTAGTATCCTACAATATGCTACATATATTGTCATTTACTAATCTAAGTTTTCCTTAGCTAGACCTAAAAGATGACATTTTACTTACTACTCTCAAGACAGTTTCAGAGGCAAGTCCTTTTGATTATCTATGTAAAAGAATCCTCTGTGCTAAACAGGAATTAGGACATTGTAAAACATACATCAGAGGCATCAACTCTGATGTTTGCTGGCATCATGTAGCCTGAAAAACTTCCTAGGGTGGCTAGAGATAAATAAGTTAAATAAATAAAAATATGGAAAAACATAGACAATGCTCATTTGTGGCTTTCAAGTCAATAAGTAGCCCTTAGGGATCACTTTCTATATGAGTTTAATACCACTGACATGGAAAACTACTTGACTGTATATCCTTCAGTTTGTTGAGGTGCATAGCTATAAGGATAGAATCATATTTCCTTCTTAAATCATTCTTTAAGTATTTAACAGTTAAAGTAGGTTGTAAAAATTCTCCACCTTCTAAAATTTTTATCCCCAAGTCCAAAATGTTAGTCCCTTTCTTTCTCTCCCTCTTTTCTCCTTCTATCAACCTCCCCTCTTTTCCTTTCTTTTCCCCATCTCCTTTCCACTCATTCATTTTTTCTTCCTTTCTCCCCATTCATTTTCCCATCTCTCTAATTTAGAACCTCAACCAGTGATATGATTTTATCATCTTTTACATTTTATGTCTCTTGAAACTATTGTTGTGTGGGTTTATTTAGCAATTAATTTAGTAATAGTGTTGGACTTAGCAGGAAGGGCTGGAGAATTCCAAGATGGAATGAAGGAGCAGGAAGTGGGGCTTGTGCTCTGAGAGAGACTCCATTAGTGGTTGGACATAACTGTTGCTAACCCTGGAACATCTCAGTTAGGGAAAAACTGCATCCAGATTCCCTGTCATCCTGAGAGGTGAAGGCTTTCAGCAAGTGGACAACAGACCTGTAGAGCTGCACCAAGTGGGGAAGTGGTTTGGGATCTGGTGGACAGCATTTCAAACTCACTCTCTCTACCTGGGTACCTGGGATCACCTGGTAGAGTTGGCTCTTGGCATACTGTGACCATCCTTGGATTACTGTGAGACCCCAATTGGCCCTTTAGCTGAGCTGACCAAAACTGGCTGCAACCAGGTTTGAAGGAGCTTTCCCTGTGACTTCAGTACTGCTTCCTTTGGGCCCTGCCTGGCTTAGGTCAATAGGATAGTGTAGTTAAGTCCTTCCCTGCCCCCTGTGGTTTGCCCTTAGGTTTCAAGTATAGAATCCCTTATTCCCATCCTTCAATTATTATTTCCCTCAATTAAACTGTATAAACTTTTACCTTTGCCTGCTGGTTCCATAGACCCTGGCCTAGGGTGAGCTGGGTGACTGTTGGGCCAACTGTCATTCCTGTGTCAGTTAAAAGCTTGGCAGTGAACCCTGGTCTCCCTATCCTGGTTGGTCCTGTCTCTCCTTCAACCCATTGTGTACCCACAAACCATTTAGTTGCATTTTAATAATAATAATTAACATCACTGGTGCCTCACCTTTACACTATCCATCATTATCAATAATAATTAACATTTATAAATTACTTTAAGCCTTTGCAAAGTGTTTTATGCATGTGATTTAATTTTATCTTCACAAGAGGCTTATAAGGTAGGCAACCAGTTTAACAGCTAAGGAAACTAAGACTGAGAGAAATTAAATAATTTGTTCAAGATTATGTAGTGTAGTGCAAATAGGGTGCATGTCAGCCCTGCGAAATCTTGCTGCAGAGTCTCTGACAGTTGACGAAGGGTTTAGAATCTTGAGGAGTGGCAGTTGACCCGGGAGACTCGTGGAGAGTAGAAGGGTCAATCTGAGCTCTCTCTTTGGATTGAAAACCTGACCTATATTCTGCAGCTTTTCTCTTAATATTTGTTAGTTCAACTATTTCCTTTAAATCTCCCTAACCTCCATTATTCCCAATCACCATTATCCCTTCCTAAATTTTCTTGGGCTTTTTGAAAAGAGGGTGGACCTTGGATTTAGCTTTCAAACTTGGTAGACATAGTTTCCCTATAGTCAAATAGGGCTTATCCTTGTTACAAATTATCTCTTTAATTATTGTATCCAACTTTCCTAACCCTATAGGCTACAAAACCTCGGGGCTGATTTAGGCAGGTTCCTATTTCAGTCTCACACTCCTGTCTCCCTCCCCCACCTGAAGCTTTCTCTAGGCGGCTGTTAGAGTTACCTTGTATCCTCTATCCCTTCCAATCAACCCTAAAATTCAATAAACCCTGTTTTGTCACTTAATCAAAGCCTTTAACTACTTCATTAGTTGATTGATAAGAGAGGGAGAAGAGAGAAAGGAAATAACATTCTCTCTGGGTCATGAGGGATTGGAGGTGTCCATTTTGAAGGAAGTGAGATCTCAATACTTCCTTTGAATCTTCCTTAGTAAACCTGAGAAACTGACTAGCAGCCCCTAGTCAGTTTCAAGCCATTCTTGGCTGGCCCTGACCTTTGTCTGTAGAAGTGCCCTTCCTATCTGAAGGGCTCAGTCTGATCCCTTTAGTGTCTCTGTCTTCAAACCTGTGTCCCAGTCTGTGTTTCCCAGGCAGTAGCTGTTTGCCCGAAATATCTCATCCTATCCTTTACAACTCCTTATACTCTATGTTTATATTCCCTAAACCCAGTCATTCCCTTAACTCTCCTATTATCTCAATCTAGTACCTTCACCATTGTACCTTCCTTATCCACTTTACTACCTTAGGGATCCACAAAACCCCTTTCCATAGTGTCTTATCCCCTATTCCACTATAATAACCCTACCTCTGCCTTAATTTCCTTATTACCTCCAGCCCTTGGTCTCATATCACCCTATTGCCCTATTCCCATATAACATCTACACCCTATTCCCTTATTACAGTAGCTAGTAAGTCTCTGAGACAGGATTCAAACTCAGATCTTTCAGGTTCCAAGTCTAGCACTCTATCCATTGGGCCACCTATTGAATATTAATATTTTTTTTAACTCTTCCAACATCTTAGATGCTTTAGCTTTTATACCACTCATTACATATAAGATTGTAATAGATCACCCATACTATGTTCCTTCCCTTTTTTTCTTACTTGAGGAATAACTAAAAGTTAATGAACCTAATCATCACACATGGCCTATGGAAACCAGTTTCATTATTTTATAGTCACTATGTCAACAAAGCTATCCCTATGCAGTAATGAGGTTGACTTTTTAAAGACATATACTAGAACTTATACATTCAAGTGAGAGTTGTCCTCTTTTAATTAGTCCCCTTGGGAAATTCTCTGCTTATTCCAGTGATGCTGCCCTGGCTCAGAGCTTTTCTGGAACCATTTCTCGGGAATTACCTTTAGAACCGGTTTACATGAAAACAAGTCACATTACTTTTGGCCATAAATGGCATTGCTAGTAGGATGGCCCACCTTATTCAAAATGACTGTTTAGCTATTTCAAAAAATCAGATACATCCTTTATGAGCAAAGCTTTAACAGTCCTTTAAGTTATTGGTTTTTGGGGTTTTTTGTGGTTTTTGTCTAAAAGCAACTCTAAAAGAAGAATTACTCCAACAATATTGTTAACAATGAATGCAAGTATGGAATTGGCAAATAATTTCTCCAAGTAACTAGATGAAATAAACACTCATATGATTGTACATATTATGGGATACTTGTTTAAATATCAGTAAAAATACTTCTGTGATCATCTCCTCTGTGCTTGCCTGCTCACATTTTTTCATTAAATTAAAAATAAAAAAATAGGAGTTGAAAAATATCATGTTTAACACATTATTTAGGGAATGTGAGAAAAAGATGCTGCCTTCAAATACATTGTATAGTTTGAGAAGCAATTCATAAGAAAAATTTCTTTAAGTTAAGCTACACTAATTATATAGATAAGAGCCCATAGAAGAAATAGTATATAAAATCTTTGTTGGTATATTACTGGGAGAATTGCCACATGGATGGCACAGTTGCTATTCACTGGGAATCTAGAAGATAAAAATTATTTCAATCTGCAGTGATTAGAGAGCTCCTGATAAAAGAGGTGAGATTTTATATTGTTCTTGAATATATGGATAAATTGAAATGATAGACTAGAGCATTCCAAATAGGCTGGGAATCATGATCAAAAGAATAGAGGGGTGGAGTCAAAATGGAGGGAGTAGAAGCAGGGAAAACTTGAATCACCATGAGAGACCTCTCCAACCAACCATAAAATAGTGCCTCAAAACAAATACTGCAGTGAAAGAACCAAGAGGGAAACAGAGTGAAGCAACTTTGATGTAGAGAACAAATTGAAAGATAGGCAGAAAGGGTCTGGTTCACTTGGGGTGAGAGGAGAGCCCAGCCAATAAGAGACTACACCAAGGAGTACTGGAATAAGCAAATAGCAAGCCCCTACCCCCATAACCCACATCTACAGTTGTAGGTTCTGAACCTAGACCCAATTCAATGTCTAGACTCTGAAACCCTGCCTAGGCCAATAGCAGTGCAACCAAATGAACACTTAGTAAGGGACCAAGTCCCACCCCAAGTCTGCAGTCAGTTCCAGAATCCCACCATGAGACAGTCTGCAGGCATACCTGATCTGTGTAAGCCCAGTGTGAAACCATGAGTCCTAGCCCAAGTTTGTAGTGAGGACTTGAACCCACGTGTGAGACAGTCTGTGTGACACACCTGGTCTGTGTAATCCCAAAGAGAGACCCCAAGCCCTAGTGCCACACAGTTAACAGTGTATTGGCCTATGTAAGCCCTGACAGAGACTCAGAGTTAACCCATATCAAAGCTCAAGGTAAAGTTACATGACAAGGCACTCTACAGTATGCCTGACCCAATCAAATCCAAAGTGAGATCAAGAGCCCCCTGCCAAGCCTGAGATTAGTTGTTGAGCCTCAACAGCGCTCTGAGCTTTGCAAGACTTCAGAAGTCTTAGGGGGTAATTGAATCAGCAGAGGGCTTTTAGCCCACAGCCTATAGGCCATCATACTACCTTGGAAGAACTAAAATTTGAAGAAACCCAGAAATAGACTGAAGGATAGTATCAAGGAAAAATTGAAGTTTAAGAGAGTGCCTTCTCTATCCTGAGAACAGAACCCATCTTTAAGGTAAAAGTGAAAGTGAAGAAAAAGCCTGGGAAAATAAAAAAAAAAACATTAAAAAAGCAAACCTAACCAAAGAAGTTTTTATGGATACAAAGAAGATCAAGACACAGACACAAAGGTGAACAGTGAAAGCAAAGCAAACCCTTGCAAAGCTTCAAAAAAATTATGAATTGACCTCAGATTCTGGAAGAGAGCTCAAAAGTGATTTAAAAATCAATAAAGAGAGGCACTGGAAAAATGGAGAAGATAAATGAGAGTAATGCAAGAAGAAAATAACAGCAGAATTGTCCAGATGAAAAAGGTTCAAAAACTTACAGAAGAAAATTATTTCTTAACAATTAGTATTGGGCAATTAGAAGCTTATGACAGGGTTCAGCTGGGTACCTCAGTGGATTGAGAGTCAGGCCTAGAGATGGGAGGTCCTAGGTTCAAATCTGGCCTCAGACACTTCCCAAACTGTGTGACCTTGGGCAAGTCACTTGACTCCCATTGCCCACCCTTACCACTCTCCCACCAAGGAGCCAATACACAGAAATTAAAGGTTTAAAAAAAGAAGCTTATGACATCATGAGATCTCAAGAAACAATAAAACAAAATTAAAAGAATGAAAAAACAGAAGAAAGCATGAAATATCTTATAGAGAGAACAAAAGACTTAGAAAATAGAACCAGGAGTGACAATTTAAGAATTATTGGACCACTTGAAAGTCATGATAAAAAAAAGCCTGGACATCATAATACAAGAAATTATCAAAGAAAATTGGTCTGATATTCTCGAACAAGAGAGGAAAATAGAAATCGAAAGAATCCACAGATCACCTTCTAAAATAATTCCGTAAAAGACAATTCCCAGGAATATTATAGGTTAATTTAAGAGCCCAGAACGAAAGAGAAAATATTGCAAGCAGCTGGAAAGAATACTCTGGAACTATGGTCAGGATTACACAAGACTTAGCATCTTTCTCATTAAAGGATCAAACGACTTGAATATAGTATTCTTGAAGGCAAAAGATTTAGTTTTACAACCCAGAATCACCTATTCAGCATATTCTTTCAGGGGAAATTTCAGGTCATTTAATAAAATATAAGATTTCCAAACATTACTGATGAAAAGACCAGACCTAAACAGAAAATTTGATGTCCAAACACAAGACCCAAGAGAAACCTTGTAAAAAGTGAAATTTGGGAAATGCTATCTAAAAGTATATATATTTTCTATGGACATGGGGAAATTGTCAAACTACATTTCCCATGGTCCAACGGGTTTCCGTTTCCGGTTCTTTGGGTGTGGGAATGCCTACGTCTCCACACAGAACAGTTTAAATCTCCTGGGTTAGGAAGGAGTGGCCTCTTGGCCAGTAGACTCGGGAGGAGACAATAATGGTGAGGGCAGCAGTTTTGAATTCTTACAAGCACGCGGTCTAATGATTTTATCTATAAGCATGGCTTTAATTAAAATACTAATATATATATTTATCTCAGTCATAATTATTTTTCATATTTATAACCTAAAGGAGAAATAATAAAAAAAACAAAATTTAAAGGATTGAATAAGGTCAAACTGCATGTATTCCTACATGGAAAGATAAGATTTATAAGTCTTAGATTTTTTAAATTACTATTTGAGCAGTTAAAAGGAGTACACATAGCCAGAAGATGTGGGGGTAAGCTGATTAGGATAAAATGATATGCAAAAAAATCAAGGGGTGAAAAAAGAGGATTGAGAGAAATAGGAAAGGTGATGTGGAATGGGGTAAATTATCTCACCTAAAGGGATGTTAAAAACTATTAGAGTGGAGTAGAGGGGAAGATGAGGGTACTTATGGGCAATGCTTAAACTTTACTCTCATTGTAATTGGCTCAGAGAGGGAATAACAACTATACTCATCCAGGTACAAAATCTTATATTACCCTATAAAGAAGTAAGAGGGGAATAAATCAAGGCAGGGGAGTGTGGTAATAGAAGGGAGGGGAAGTAGGTGGTAGTGATTAAAAGCAAAACACCTATGAGGAGGGACAGAGTGAAAGGAGAAAGAGCAGAATTGAAAGAGCAAAATAAGGTGGAGGGGGAATGGTTAGTAATCATAATTATGAATGTGAATTGGATAAATGCTCTCATAAAATGGAAGTACATAGCAGAGTAGATTAAAATCCAGAATCCTACCATCTGTTGTTTACAAGAAACATATTTAAGATAGGGAGACATATACAGAGTAAAGGTAAGGGGTTGGAGCAGAATTTATTGTGCATTATCAGAAGTAAAAAAAAACAGAAACAGCAATCATGAACTCAGACAAAACTAAAGCAAAAACAAAAATAGTTCTGATTAAAAGAGATAAAGAAATTACATCTTGCTTAAAAGGTAAAATAGATAATGAAGTAATATCATTACCAAATATATATGGACCAAATGGTATAGCCTCCAAATTTTTAAAGGAGAAATTAATTTAACTTCAGAAGGAAACAGACAGTAAAACTATACTAGTGGGAGATCTCAACTTCCCCCTTTCAGATCTAGATAAATCAAACAAAAAAATAAACAAGAAAGAAGTAAAGGAAATGAATGAAATTTTAGAGAAGTTAGAATAGAACTCTGGAGAAAATTGAGTGGGAATAGAAAGGAATATGCCTTCTTTTTAGCAGTACGTAACTTCTACACAAAAACTTACTGTCTCAAATGCTTCACAACCAAGTGCAATAAATCAGAAATAATAAATGCATCCTTTTCAGATCATAAAAATAAAATTATAATCAATAAGGGTCCAAGGAAAGACAAATAAAAATTAATTGGAAACTAAATAATATAATACTATAAAAAGGATAGAGCAAAGAACAAATTATAGGAAAAATCAATAATTTCGTTAATGAGAATGACAATGAGGAGACAACATATCAAAATTTATGGAATACAGTCAAAGCAGTACTTAGAGGAAAACTTATATCTCTAAATACTTACATCAATAAAAGAGAAGATGCTGATCAATGAATTATGTATGCAACTAAAAAAACTAGAAAAAGAACAAATTAAAAATCCCCAATGAAAGATTAAATTGGAAATCCTAAAAAATTAAAGGAGAAATTAACAAAATTGAAAATAAGAAAACTGTTGAACTAATAAATAAGACTAGGAATTGATTTTATGGAAAGAAAAGAGACAGAACATTGGTTAATTTGATTTAAAAAAGGAAAGAAGAAAATCAAATAATCACTATCAAGATTGAAAAGGATGAACTCACCAGCAATGAACAGGAAAATTTCCTTGCTTAAGAAAGAGAAAATGGAATACTTAAATAATCCCATTACAGAAAAAGAAATTGAACAATTTAATCAATGAATTCCTTTAGAAAAAAACCCCAGGTCCATATAGACTCACAAATGAATTCTATTCAACATTTAAAGAATAATCCCAAAATTATTTAAACTATCTGAGAAAATAGGCAGAAAAGAAATTGTACCAAATCCTTTTTATGACACAAATATGGCAGTTGCCTAAGCCAGGAAGAACTAAAGTAGAGAAAGAAAATTATAGGCCAATTTCATTAATGAATATACATGCAAAATTTAAAATAAAATACTACCAAAAAGTCTACAGCAATGTATCACAAAGGTAATTCACTATGATCAGGTGGGATTTATACCAGGAATTCAGAGCTAGTTTAATGTTAGGAAAACTATCTATATAATTAACCATATCAATAACCAAACTAACAGAAATCACATGATTATCTCAATTGATGCAGAAAAAGCCTTTGACAAAACACAAAACCAACTCATAAAAGATAATAAATAGGTAATTCCTTGAAATGATGAGTAGTAAGTATCTAAAACCATCAGTAAGTTTCATCTGAAATGGGAATAAGTTAGAAATCTTCCCAATAAGTTCAGGAGTGAAGCAAGAATTCCTATTATCACCACTATCATTTAATATTGTATTAGAAATGCGAGCTTTAGCAATAAGAAAAGAAAAAAAAATTGAAGGAAATAAAGTAGTCAATATGAAAACTAAACTATCAATCTTTGGTGATGATACAATGGTATACTTAGACAATGCTAGAGAATCAACTAAAAAACTAGTTTAAATAGTTAATATATTTAGTAAATTGCAAGATACAAAATAAATCCACATAATCATCAGATATATTCAAAACCAAGTTCAGCAGTAAGAGATAGAGAAATTCCATAGAGAAATTAAAATAATTCTAGGCAATAAAAAATACCTAGGTATCTTTTATATGCCAAGACAAACCCAGAAATTATATAAGCACAATTAAATTGAACTTCAGACAAATAAAGTCAGATCTAAATAATTGGAAAAACTATAAATTTCTCATGGATAGGTCAGGCTAATATAATAAAAATGAAAATTCTACCTGATTTAATTTACTTATTCAGTACCATACCAATCAAGTTACTAAATAATTGTTATAGATCTAGAAAAAAATAATAAAATTCATCTGGAATAACAAAACATCAAAGTATCATGGGAATTAGTGAAAAAAGATGTGTAAGGAGGGTGACCTAGCAGTACCAGATCTCAAACTGTACTATTAAGTAGTAGTCATCAGAACAGTCTGGTACTGGATAAGAGACTGAATGATCAATGGAATAGATCAGATTCAGATCATACAGGGGTCATTCAATCACCTTAACAACCTAGGATTTGATAAACCCAAAGATCCCAGCTTTTGGAATAAGAACTCACTGTTTGAGCCAAGATGGTGGGGCAATCCTCAGCAGCTCTGTGCCACCATGAGAATCCTATCCAAACAAAATTAAAATATCACCACAAAAAGAATACAGGAATGAAAGAACCAACAAGGAGATAGAGTGAAACAACTTTCAAGAAAAGAAAAAACCCAAAAGTGGGCAATAAAACATCTGGGATTGGAGGAGAGCAGACCTAGCAAGAAGTGATAGTGAGGACGAAAGAACAAGTCAAGAGCAAGCCACAGCCCCTCACCCCACATCTGTTGTCCAAGATTCAAGATCCTATGCCTGAGCCAACATCCAGATCCTAGGCCCATGACCGAGCAAATAGAGTTAAAAGCTTATCCATACCCCTTGAAATTTCAAGCCTGTGGAGAAATCTGGAACTTCACTCCAGGGAATTCTAGTCTGGACTTGGGACAAGGACTTAATTCACATCTTGGGGTGGATGAGAGTACTAATCTTTTTTGCCTAAAGCTCTAGGCAGAACTCCAAGATGCAACAATCAAGAGCATGCCTGATTGGATCAAGTACACAGTGAGACCAAAACCTTGAGATTAAACCTGAAGCTAAAATTTAATCAGTCCCTGACCTGATCAAGATCAGACTGAGATCAAAAGCTTACACCCAACACTGAGGCAAGTCTTTAAGATATCCATATCACAAGGGCCAATTAAATCAGAAGGGGAAGGTGGCTCACAGAGCTCTCAGCCCTCAGACCATCACATCATCCCCCAAAGCCTACCTAAAATCAGGAAAAATGAGCAAACAAAAAAAGCACCTAACTCTAAATAATTTCTATAAAGACAAAGAAAAAGTTATAAACACAGAAGGGGACAGTGAAAACAAAGAAAATATACCCAAAATCCAAAAAAATATATATGGATTTGACACAGATTCTGGAAAAATGCAAAAAAGGACTTTAAAAACCAATTAGGAGAGGCAAAGGAAAAGTGTGAAAAAGAAAGGATAGTGATGCAAGGAGAATGGACAGTAATGCAAAAGAAATGGGCCAATTGTAAAAGGAGAACCAAATATTGACAGAGGAAATAAGGCCTTCGTGACCAGAATTGAAGATCTAGAAATTGATGATTTCATGAGAAATCAAGAACCAATAAAAGAAAATCAAATGCATTTAAAAATAGAGGAAAATATGAAATATCTCACTGAAAAGAGAAATGAGATAGAAAATAGATCCAGTAGAGACAATTTTGGAATTATTGGACTGCATCAAAGCCATGATCAAGAAATAACTTTGGATATCATAGTATAAGAAATTAACAAAGATAACTGCCTAGAGATCCTCAAAAAAGAAAATAAAATTGAAAGTGAAAGAATTCATAGATTGCCTCCTGAAAGAAATCCTCAAATGATAACTTCCAGGAATATAATAGCTAAATTCATGAGCCACCAAGCCAAGGGAAAAAATACTTCATGAAGCCAGAAAGAAACCATTCAAGTCCTATGGGGCTACAATCAGGATCACACTGGACCTAGAAGTTTCTACATTAAAGGATTGAAAATCATGGAATATAATGTTCAGGAAGGCAAAAGATTTGGGTTTACAAACCAGAATCACCTAACCAGCAAAACTGACTATATCCATTCAGGGGAAAAAGTAGACATTCAATAAGATAAGATTTGTAAGCATTCTTGAGGAATAAGCCAGACTAAAACAAAAACATTAGACACAAGAGAAGCCCCAAAAGGTAAATAAGAATGAGAAGATTTAAGAGATTCATTAAGGTCAAAATGTTTATACAGATTAGATAGAAGGAATTTACTCAGAAAAAGAGTGGATAAGTAAGCTGATTATGATGATATGATATATATGTTAATGTGTTGACATGGGATGACATGTATGTATGATATAATATGTATGCATATGAATGACACGTAAAAATTAGTAAAGGTCTGAGAGGGTTGCACTGAGAGAAAAGGGAAGGGAAAGATAGAATGGGATAAATTATATAAGATAAAGTGGCATGAAAAATCATTATAGACTGGGGAGGATAAGGGTGGTGATGGGGCAATGCTTAAACTTTACTCTCATTGTAAAGGTCTCAGAGACATAAAACAAGTATTTTCAGTGACGTATAGAATTCTATTTTACCCTAATCAGTGGGTTATAGAATTCTATCTTCCCCCATAGAGAAGTAGAAGGGAAATAAGACAAGGGAAAAAGGACATAATTAGAGGGAAGAGGAAGTGTGTGGGGGTGACAAAAAACAAACACTTGTGAGGAGGAACAATGAGAGAGGAAATATAGCAGGTTTTAAAGGTGATTATATGCTAGAGGGCAATACACAGTTAATAATCATAACACTGAATGTGCATGAGATGAAATCACCCATTAAATGGAAGTGAAAAGCATAGTAGATTAAAAAACAGCATCTTACTATATGTTGTTTACAAGAAACACATTTTGAGGCAGGCAGGATAACACACAGATTCAAGGTAAAAGGCTGGAAAAGAATTTATTATGTGTCATCTAATATAAAAAAAGCAGAAGTAGCAATCATCATATAAGACAAAGCTAAAGTAGAAATTGATCTGATTAAAAGAGATAAGGAAGAAAATTACATTTTGTTAAAGGGTACTATAAACAATGAAGTAATACCAATACTAAACATTTATGCACCAAATAGCATAGTATCTAGATTTCTAAAGGAAAAATTAAAGGAGCTTAAAAAGGAAATAGACAGTAAGAGCATATTAGTGGGGGATTGTAACCTTCCCCTTTCAGAACTAGATAAATTGAACCAAAAATGAATAAGAAAAAAGTAAAGGAAGTGAATGAAATGCTAGAAAAATTAGAGTTAATATATATCTGGAGAAAACTGAATAGGAATAAAAAGGAATATACTTTCTTCTCAGCAGTACATGATACATATACAAGGATCTACCATGTACTAAGGCATAGAAATATTGCAAACAAATGCAGAAAAGCAAAAATAATGAATACAACTTTTTCAGAATATAATGTGAAAAAATTATACTTAACAATGGTCCATGGAAAAGCCAATTTAAAATTAATTGGAAACTAAATAATCTAATTCTTTAAATTTTGTGGGTCAAAAAAGAAATCATAGAAACAATTACGGACTTCATTAAGGAGAATGACAATGGGGAGACATCATATCAAAATCTATTGGATACAGCCAAAGAAGTATTCAGGGGAACTTTTATATCTCTGAGTGCTATACCAACAAAAAAGAGAGGGAGGAGATAAATGAATTGTAGTTGCAACTTAAAAAATCCCCAGATAAAAACTAAATTGGAAATCCTAAAAATTAAAGCAGAAATTAATACAATTGAAAGTAAAAGAATTATTGATCTAATAAATAAGACTAAGAATTGGTACTTTGAAAAACAAATAAAATAGATAAAGTACTGGTTTATATAATGCAAAAAGAAAGAAGAGAGTCAAATTAACTGTATCAAAGATTAAAAGGGTGACCTCACCTCTAATGAAGAAGAAATCAACGTAATTAGTTTTTTGGAAAATTTTATTCAGTGAATTAATTCAGAATATTTTTCTATGTTTACAAGATTCATGCTCTTTACCTACCCTCCATCCTTCCTCCTCCCACAGCTGACACACAATTCCACTGAGTTTTACATGTATTGTTGATCAAGATCTATTTCCATATTATTTATATTTGTACTAGGGTAATCATTTAGAGCAGTGATTCCCAAACTTTTTTGGCCTACCACCCCCTTTCCAGAAAAAATATTACTTAGCCCACTGGAAATTATTTTTTTTAAATTTTAATAGAAATTAATAGGAAAGATAAATGCACCTGTGGCCATCACTGCCCCACCCCCACCCCCGGATCGGTGCAGCACCCACCAGGGGGCGGTAGCACCCACTTTGGGAATCACTAGTTTAGAGTCTACATCCCCAATCATATCCCTAGCAACCCATGTGATCAAGCAGTTGTTTTTCTTATGTGTTTCTGCTACCACAGTTCTTCCTCTGAATGTGGATAGTGTTATTTCTCATAAGACCCTCAGAATTGTCCTGGATCATTGTGTTGCTGCTAGTTGAGAAGTCCATTATATTTGATTGTACCACAGTGTATCAGTCTTTGTTTATATGGTTCTCCTGGACCTGCTCCTTTCACTCTACATCAATTCCTGGAGGTCATTACAGTTCACATGGAATTCTTCCAGTTCCTTATTCCTTTGAGCGCAATAGTATTCCATCACACACAGATACCACAATTTATTCAGCCATTCCCCAACTGAAGGACATCCTCTCATTTTCCAATTTTTTGCCACCACAAAGAGCGTGACTATAAATATTTTTGTACAAATCTTTTCCCCTATGATTTCTTTGGGATATAAACCCAGCAGTGGTATGGCTGGATCAAAGGGCAGGCAGTTTTTAATGCCCTTTGGGCATAGTTCCAAATTGCCATCCAGAATGGTTGAATCAATTCACAACTCCACTAGTAAT
Source organism: Gracilinanus agilis (assembly GCF_016433145.1). Classification (NCBI taxonomy): domain Eukaryota; kingdom Metazoa; phylum Chordata; class Mammalia; order Didelphimorphia; family Didelphidae; genus Gracilinanus; species Gracilinanus agilis. The sequence continues at coordinate 419,290,491 of NC_058133.1, read as the reverse complement.
GCATTAATGTCTCAATTTTGCCACATTTTCTCCAACATTCATCACTTTCCTTTGCTGTCATGTTAACCAATCTGCTAGGTGTGAGGAACTACCTCAGAGTTGTTTTAATTTGCATTTCTCTAATTATAAGAGATTTAGAATACTTTTCATATGCTTATTGATAGTTTTGATTTCTTTATCTGAAATTTGCCTTTTCATATTCCTTGACCATTTATCAATTGGAGAATGGTTTGATTTTTTGTACAATTGATTTAGCTCCTTATAAATTTGAGTAATTAGACCTTTGTCAGAGGTTTTTGTTATACAGATTCTTTCCCCAAAATTAAGGTAATTTTTTAGCACTATTTTGCCCAATTATATGGAAAGAAATATGACAATCTATGTAAAATGGGATACTATTTACAAAAATATAAATTGCCTATATTAACAAAAGAGAAATAGACTATTTAAATAACCTCATATCAGAAAAGAAAGTGTTTATGCCATCAAGAAACTTCCTAAGAAGATATCCCAAAGGCCAGATGGATTCACAAGTGAATTCTATCCAATATTTAAAGAACAACTACTCCCAATACTATACAAATTATTTGACAAAATAAGCAAAGAAGGAATATTACCAGATTATTTTTATGACACAATATGATATTGATTCCAAAGCCAGGGTGACCAAGAACAGAAAAAGAAAACTGCAGAGCAAATCTCCTGACTGAACATAGATGCAAAAATCTTTTTAAAATACTAGCAAAAAGACTCTGGGGGGGGGGCATCTGGGTAGCTCAGTGGATTGAGAATCAGGCCTACAGACGGGAGGTCCTAGGTTCAAATATAGCCTCAGACACTTCCCAGCTGTGTGACCTTGGGCAAGTCACTTGACCCCCATTGCCCACCCTTACCACTCTTCCACCTAGGAGCCAATACAGAAGTTAAGGGTTAAAAAAGAAGACTCCAGCAAGTTATCACAAGGATTATCCACTATGACCAAATGGGATTTATACCAGGAATGCAAGGATGGTTTCATCTTAGGAAAACAATCCACATAATTGATGATATCAATAATCAAATCAACAGAGATCACATTATCTCAATAGATGCAGAAAAAAGCCTTTGACAAAATACAACACCCATTCCTATTTGAAAATACTAGAAAGTATAGGAATACAAGGGTCATTCCTCAAAATAATAAAAAGTATATATTTAAAACCATCAACAAGTATCATCTGCAATGGACACAAGTCTGAAGCCTTCCCAGTAAGATCAGGAATGAAGCAAGGATGCCCATTATCACTTCTATTATTCAATATTGTATCAGAAACACCAGCAATAGCAATTAGAGAAGAAAAAGAAATTGAAGGGATAAAAGTAGGCAATGAGGAACCTAAACTATCATTCTTTGCAGATGATATGATGGTCCACTTGAAGAATCCTAGAAAATTAACTAATAGACTAGTGGAAATAATTAATAACTTTAGTAAAGTTGCAGGATACAAAATAAATCCACATAAATTATCAGCATTTCTATATATTTCTAACAAAATTCAGCACCAGGAATTATATTTCATTTATTTATTTTTTTAAACCCTTACCTTCTGTCTTGGCTCCAAGACAGAAGAGTGGTAAGGGTAGGCAATGGGGGTCAAGTGACTTGCCCAGGGTCACACAGCTGGGAAGTGTCTGAGGCCAGATTTGAACGTAGGACCTCCCGTCTCTAGGCCTGGCTCTTAATCCCCTAAGCTACCCAGCTGCCCCCTTAGCACCAGGAATTATAAAGAGAAACTCCATTTAAAAGTACTCTAGACCATATAAAATATTTAGGAATTTATCTGCCAAGACAAACACAGGAATTATGTGAACACAACTACAAAACACTTGTTACACAATAAAATCTAGTTCTAAATAACTGGAAAAATATTAATTGCTCATTGGTAGGAAGAGCTAACATAATAAAAATGACAATCTTACACAAATTTATCCACCTATTCAGTGCCATACCTATCAAACTAAAAAAACTTTTTTACAGAATTAGAAAAAATTATAAGAAAGTTCATCTGGAAGAACAAGAGATCTAGAATATCAAGGGAAATAATGAAAAAAATGTGAAAGATGGGGACCTAGCAGTACACAATCAAAATTTTAACTGTATTATAAAGCAGTAGTTATCAAAACACTATGTCACTGGCTAAGAGACAGAAGAGTGGATCATTGGAATAGACTAGGGGTGAATGACCTTAGCAAATTAGTGTTTTATAAACCCAAAGATCCCAGCTTTTGGGACAAGAACTCACTATTTGACAAAACCTACTTGGAAAATTGGAAAACAATATGGGAAAATTAGGTTTAGGTCAATATCTAACACCCTATACCAAGATAAATTCAAAAAGAGTATATGTCAAAAAGACATGAATATAAAGAGTGAAATCATAAATAAATTAGGTGAAAAAAGAATACTATACCTGTCAGATCTGTGGAAAAGGAAGAAATTTAAGACCAAGGCAGAGATAGAAAACATTACCACTGCTGGGTTTGTACCCCAAAGATATAAGAAAAAAGACTTGTACAAAAATATTTATAGCCATTCTCTTTGTGATAGCAAAAAATTGGAAAATCAGTGGGTGTCCATTGATTGAAGAGTGGCTGAACAAATTGTGGTATTGGATGATGATGGAATATCATTGTGCTGAAAGGAATAATGAACTATAAGAATTCAATGTGAACTGTAAAGACCTCCAGGAATTGATGCAGAGTAAAAAGATCAGAACCAGAAGAACATTGTACACAGAGACTGAGAAATTATGGCACAATCGATTGTAATAGACTTTCCTACTAGCAACAGTGTAATGACCCATGACAATCCAGAGCAGTGGTTCCCAAACTTTTTTGGCTTACCGCCCCCTTTCCAGAAAAAAATATTACTTAGCCCTCTGGAAATTAATATTTTTAAAATTTTAGTAGCAATTAATAGGAAAGATAAAATCACCTGTGGCCATCACAGCCTTCCTGGATCACTGCAGCACCCAACAGGGGGTGGTAGCACCCACTTTTGGAATCACTTATCCAGAGGAACTTATGAGAAAAAAACACTATCCACATCAAGAGAAAGAACTATTGGAACAGAAACACAGAAGAAAAACATATGATTGATCCTGTGGTTTGATAGGGATATGATTAGGATTTTCATGTTAAAAGATCACTCTACTGGAAATATGAATAACATGGAAATGGGTTTTGAATAATAATATATGTATAGACCAGTGGGATTGCTTGTCAGCTCCAGGAGGCAGGAGAGTGGGGAAGGAGGATCATGAATCTCACAACCATGAAAAAATATTCTAAATAAAAATAAAGTGAATATAGATTAATTGATTAAAAAAATAAAGAACTCACTGTTTAACAAAAACTTTTGGGAAAACTGAAAAATAGTATGGCAGAAATGAAGCATAGACCAATATCCCATACCCTATACTAAGATAAGGTCAAAATGGTTCTGTGATTTAAAGACTGACACCGTAATTAAATTAGGGAAACATCAAACAATTTATCTGGGAGTTCTCTGAGGAAAGGAAGAATTTATGACCAAACAAGAGTTAGAAGGCATTTTAAGATGTAAAATGAATATTTTTATTATATTAAGTTAAAACTCTCTTGTACAAACAAAACTAATATAACCAAGATTAGAAGAGAAATGATATACTAGTAAAAAATTATAACAATTTTTTCTGTTAAACATCTAATTTCTCAAATTTATTGAGAATGATTAGTCAAATTTATAAAAATACTAGCCATTCCCCAATTGACAAATGGTCAAATAATATTAACAAGCAATTTTCAGATGAATAAATCATCAAATTATCATATAAAAATGTCCTAAATCATTTTTGATTAGAGAAATACAAAATAAACCAATTCTGAGGTACCACCTCACAACTCTCAGATTGGCCAATATTATAGCAAAGGAAAGTGATAAATGTTGGAAGGTATGTGGCAAAATTGGAACAGTAGTGCATTGTTGGTGGAGTTGTGAACTGATCCCACCATTCTGGAGGACAATTTGGATTATGCCCATTGATTCTATAATTCCACTAATGGGCCTGTATGCCAAAGAAATAATAAAAAAGGAGAAAGGACCTATGCGTGGAAAAATATTTATAGCAGATTTTTTTTTTGTGGTGGCAAAGAATTGGAGATTGAGGGAATGTTCATCATTTGGGGAATGGCTGCACAAATTGTGGTACATGTTGGTGAAGGAATATTATTGTGCTATAAGAAATGATACGTAAGATAATTTCATAAGAAAATGGAAAATCTTCATGAACTGATGCAGAGTGAAATAAACAGATCCCGGATAGCATTATACATAGTAACAGCAATATTATTCAATGATCAACTGTGAAAACCTCTCAGCAATTCAATGATCTGGAACAATTCTGAAAGAATTATGATGGGGAATGCTATCTACCTTCAGAGAAGGAGCTGTTGCATTTGGATGGCTGTGAATCAAAGCATACTATCTTTCACAGTGCATTTACTGTTTTATTTTGGGTTTCTTTTTGTATGAGTGTGCTCTTACAACAATGACCAATAAAGAAGTGCATTTTGCATGATAATAAAAATTTAAAAATAAAAATAAAGAAATTATGAGGAAAAATGAGAGCCAGGAAAGTACAGAGCATATTTGATAAAAAGCATAAAAATTGGACTGGCAGAGTGAAGGATTATAGAAAGCGAAGAGATTTCTGGAAGGGTAGTTTGGGACTAGAATGTGAAAGATGTTGAATGGCATGTTAAGGATTTTGAATTTAGAACTAAGGATTTATTGACTGGTACACAATTGAAAATTTTCAAACAGGAAAATGACATGAATGATTTAAAAAAAAAGATGATTTGCTTGGCAATAGGTCTATGGATTGGAAGAATATGATGCTGAGTGCAAGGAGATCAATTCAGATAATAGAAATAATTTTATGTTAAAAAGTTTAATCATGATAGTAGAAAAGAAAATGGATGGATGGATTTCTAGATGTGAACATGGAAAAAGAGAGAATGGTTGGGACATGACCATAAATAAAAAAGTCAGCAGGAAAATATTTTGGGGTGAGAAAATAAGGAGTTTAGTTTTAATAATGCTGAATTTAACAAATGAACAAAACTACAAAATGAAAAAGTCTAATGGACAGCTGTAAATTTTTCAATGTAGCTCCTTTATCTCATCTCATAGCATTTTGTCCTCCTCTTATGCATCAATCATATTCTACTTTGAAAATATTTATTTATATCAATTTGGGCTCCTTTAGGGTAGGTATTGTATTTAGCTCACCTAGTTCCAAACATATCACATTGTACAAAGTAAATGCTAATAATATTTGTTGAATGAATGAATTAATGAATACATGAATAAATGCCAGGACTATAGATTTTTCTTTTCAGGGTCATTCACATGAATGAGATAGTTAAAACAGAAAACTGATGAAATCTGACAGAATAGTATACATAGACTGAAGGCCAACCTTTTTGAATGACCCACATTTAAGGGCAAGGAGGAAGAAGAAAAGTTATTAAAACCAACAGAGAAAGAATTGCCAGAGATGCTTAAAGGGATTTAGGATAACAAAGAATTTTGGAAGTCAAAGGAACAGAGAGTTTCAAGGTAGAATGAAGTAGTCAATAGTGTCCATTGCTACATGAAGGTCAAGAATAATGAAGGCTATTGGATATGGAAATTGGAAGCTCATTCATAACTTTAAGTGAATTTCAGAAGACTAGAAATGAAAAGAAACAAATTATAGTTGGTCAAGGAGAAAATAGAGACAAAGTTGAGAAAGTAGAAGCAGAGGTTGATATTTGAAGGCAAAACAAAAGAAGTAGGATGTTAGTTAGAGATGGCAGATACTCAAGGTGAGGTGTTTTTTAAATAATGCTAAAAGATATCCATTTATGTTTATATCTAAAGGATCTAAGTTCAAATCTTACTTATCTTATTAACAACTGAATGTTAAGAACTCATCTGTTCTGTAGGATAAGACTGATTTAGAGCTTGAGGAAACCTCAGGAATCAATTAGTCCAATTTCTTCATTTTACAAATGAGCAAACTGAAGTCCAGAGAGATCAAGTGTTTTGTTCAAGTCAGAAATACTAAGTACCATTGCCCAGATTTGAATCCAGGTTTTCTGTTTCCAAATCAAATGCTCTACTATATCATGTTACCTCTTTCCAAGCATATTTCCTACTCACAATGGGTCATATCTTCTTATATAAAGGTATTGTTTTTTTTCTGTTCAATTGGTTTATATTAAACATGGTTTTTTCCATTTTTTTTTGTTCCTCACCACTTTTCCACTGTTGTGAATAACCAAAATAATAAACATTTAAACATCAGCAATTATTAGTACTGTGTGATGCATTCTATTGGTAGGAAATGAGAACATGGAGAAAAAAATCCTGTGCATTTCATAGATCTTCCAAAATCCATCATTCTTCATAATTCACTAATATTTGAGTTTTTATTAAAAGGTCCTGGTTCTGATTCCTGTTTATACTGCCATATGTTTTCAACTTCCTATCAGCCCAAAGTCTGATTTCAGTGTTACTGAATTCTTGTTAATGAGTCGTGCTAACTGAAGATTTTAGTTAAATTATGGTGTTTCTTTCTATTTGGGGAAAGTGTAAAAAATTTATCTCTGGATTTCTCTGGGAGAGTCTCATTAAGGAAAATAAATGCTATACAAACACATGTACACTTGCAAATACACATACACCAGTTCCCACTCAAGTAAGGCCATTAATTATGTTATTTAGTAATGTAAGTAGTTAATCATTGAGATTTGAAGGAGATAGGAATCAATTCCAGCAAGAGAGAAAAAATGGTCAGAGGTAGTAAATTCTGGAGCAAGACTCAATTCATTCTCAGAAATGTAGAAAAATTATTTCAGGTCACTGGTTGCCAAATTGTTCATTTTCCTAATTCTCAAATTCTATAACTGATTATATGTACTAGAGAAGTCAAGGAAAGGCCCAATGTAGAGAAAAATATTAAAAACAATATTTTTGTGATAACAAAACCATCTGGAAACAAAATGAGTGTTCATAAATCCAGGAATAACTGGACAAATTATAATCTATAAATGTAATGTTACATTATTGCACCATAAGAAAATATGTTGCACTATATAAAGAATTCAGAGAAACTTGAGAAAAGTTATATGAACTGATACAGAGGAACATAGAACAAAGACAGCTATATGCAGAATGGCTGCAAAGAAACAATATTAGAAGAAAAATCTAATGCTGGGAAAATTGTACTTGGAGAACAAATGATGTAATGAACTTTATGCTTTTGGTAAAAAATTAGATGGCTATGGAAATGGAGCATTGCACCTGGTGCCAGTCCTGCTTATAATTTAGACTATTTTTGCTTAATTGTTATTATTTGTGATAATTAAGAGAGGGGAAGAACGCATGGGTTGAAATGTTTGTAATGTTAAAATATATTGATGACTTAAATATGGTGATGATGATTTTTTATGATTTAATCTGAGAACTTTAATTTTCTATGCTATCTATTATAAATACTAAAGAAAGAAGATTTTCATTATGATTTCAGCAAATTGTTAGATGTTTTTATAGATTGAAACACTATAAAAATCAATAATTTTACAATGCTTTGTGGTAGCAAAACAACATATAACCTTTTATGATTCTTTCTCAAAAACAGTCTGTAATGAGGTTGGGAAATTATAGTTGAGTCATTTCAATTGTGTCTAATTCTTTGTGACTGCATTTGGGGTTTTCTAGTCAAAGATACTGGAATATTTTGCCATTTTTCCTTCTTAGTTCATTTTAGAGATAAGGGGAAAAATAAAGATTTTGTTTTTCCTGTCCAAAATACCATTGTGCTTACAAATATTTTTCACTGGCTTTTTGCAACTTAGATTATTCTCTTCTCTTCTCTTCTCTCTCCTGCAGCCTCTTTTGCAAAACTCAAGTCAAGTCTCTTTTAGAGTTTGGAAAGGATTAGTTGACTCATTTCAAGATGTATAATTTCCAACATTTCTTGATCTCAGCAATTTTCAGTTCTGGTCATGACCTAAAGTCAAAGTCCTCAAATTGGCTGTTGCTTTTGAAGAAATAAGAATGAGAAGTTCTCATTTAAAAAATATATTTTTCCCTACCCTTCTTCCTCTTCAATCTTTTAAATATTCCCTCAATATTAACAAAGTTTTGATCGGTTATTGCTAAGTATCATTGCTACTGAACTTTTTCATCTTCACTTATTACAACTTTAAACATGGGATTTTTAGAATTTTACTCTTTCAACTCTTATAATGTCAGGGATGTTGTGATTTATGCTTTGGATAAGGGTTAGACTAGATGACCTCTAAGTCTCTTTTAACTCTGGAATTCTGAAACTCTGCATTGCAGGCATTCTCATGTCAGGTTTCACTGGCATTGAAGAAGCTGTAATGAGGGCCCTCACCGAGAACCTCCACGACTTCAGCCTCTGAAGTGTTGGTCTCTAAACACTGCTCTAGTGCCCTACCTTTTATTAAAAGTAGGAAATTGGCTTCTTCATAAGGAGCTGAGAAATGTAGAGGTGAAGTTCTAATTTAGTTCTTGATTTACTCTAAAGCAAACATCACACAGAAAGGACCCCTACCACATTTTTAAATTCAGCTTTTTAGAAATAGTATGAGAGACAGCATGGCATAATAGATAGAGGATTGGCCTTATAGTCAAAAGGACCTGGATTCACCTCATACTTCTGACATATAATAGCTTCATGACCGGGGGCAGGTCAATTAAACTCTCAGGGACCCCAAGCAATTCTCGAAGAGGCCAGGAGTTCTCCACAGTTATGAAATCATCGGTACATGCATTTGTTGTTGAGTCATTCCAGTTATGTCTAATTCTTTGTGACCCCATTTGGAGTTTTCTTGTCAAAGATACTGGAGTGGTTTGCCATTTTTCCTTCTTAGTTCATTTTAGAGATAAGGGGAAAAATAAAGATATGGAAACTAGGGCAAACAGGGTTAAGTAACTTGCCCAGAGTCACACAGCCAGTAAGTGTCTGAGGCCACATTTGAATACACACATTATACATATATAAACACAGATATACTCATGTATATATACTTCCATAAATATGTATTTATACACAGACATGCATATATACATATTGACAGATCTACATCCATACATATATGTATGTACATATGTGTATATAGTATAATTATGGTCTTTCTGTGGCCAGTAGGATTCTTATTTAGTAACTTTTATAGTTTGGGCATTCCACATTGGAAATGTCTAGTTTTCCAGTTAATTGTTGTCTTTTTCTCTGAGACTATTGAAGAAGAAAATCAAATAGACCTATCCAAGCAAGGAAATCCAGATTAACCCTGACATCAAATCTACCGATTTATGGCATGGACCTAGGAGACCTAGATTATTTGGGATTCCTTCTTACTGTCATTTGAAACTTTTGGTTCCCTAGAAACTTTCCTGCTTCTGTCCTTTATCTGCCTATTGTCAATTTCTGATCTCTTTCAAGACTTGGCCCACTGTCCACCTTCCACATGAAGAGGAAAGGAAGGAAATGAGCATTTATTAAATACCTACTTAGTGCCAATTGCTATGTTACCTAACCTGCAAAAGTTATCTCATTTGATCCTTACTACAAATCTCTGAAGGAGATTTGCTATTATTATCATCATTTTATATTTAAGGAAACTGAGGCAGACAAGTTAAGTGACTTGCCAAATTTCACACAGCTAGTAAATATCTGAACTAGTATTTGAATTCAGGTTTTTGTTGACTAATCCTAACACTCCTAACTGACTGCTAATGCCTTCTTCCATCCAAAATTACTACATAACTATCTTGTATATACTTCTCTAGGCATATATTGTCACCCCATTATAAAGTAAGTTTTCTGAGGGTAGGAAACATTTCCCTTCAATGTATTCCCATTACCTCATATGGTATTTGGCACAGAATGAGCACTTAACAAATATTTGCTAATTGATTGATATTAGTCTTGGTCCTATTGTGAGGAAAGTTTGTGGAGCACCCTAGTTTTGAGGGATTAATCTTGGGAAGGGCTTATCGAGGTTTTCTAGCAGCCATCTCTTGCTGTCTCTGGACCCATTTTTCTGTTTATTTACATTTCAATCACAAGACCTTGTTCTAACCATTCCCCCCCAAATAAGACTTCTTGTTTCAGCAAAAGCCATTCATCTAATTTTCCTGCAAAGTTCCTTCAGTAGCATGATGGACTGGAACAAGCAGGCATAAACAACCTCCTAAAATTTCCCTGATAGGGTCATATGTCTAGAGCTGTAACAGACCTTGGCAATAATCTAATTTAACTCATTTATTTTATAATAGAGGAAACTGAGGCCCAGAGTTACATAGGTAGACTAAGTGGTTCAGACTTGAACCCAGGTCCTCAGAATCCAGAGGCAGTGTTCTTCCCACTCTATCACACAGTTTCCATGTTGTGATACATCAGTGATTCCCAAAGTGGGCACCATCGCCCCCTGGTGAGTGCTACAGCGATCCAGGGGGGCGGTGATGGCCACAGGTACATTTATCTTTCCTATTAATTGCTATTAAAATTTTAAAAATTAATTTCCAGGAGGCTAAGTAATATTTTTTTTCTGGAAAGGGGATGGTAGGCCAAAAAAGTTTGGGAACCACTGTGAGAAGTTTTTCAAACTTGGTTTCCAAATTTGAAACCTAGCCTGTGAAAGATCCTGTCCTCAGAACCCCAAGTAGGAGGTAACTTGGGCCCAAAGGTGTCCAATGGAAGGAGGTCCTGCCCACAGCTCCAAAATGGTAACTAAGAACTTCACTCTCTTTCCTATTGCTAGTCCTCATGTTTAGCCTGTCTCTCTTCTTACTTTTGAACTTAGTTCTTGAAGCTACCCTACTTTTTCTAGCCTCTAAACTTTCATGGTATTGGATTAGCAATCAGAACCCATGCTCCTGACCTCCTGGCCCTGTTTACTGCCTCTGTTTCACCCTGATCATGATCCCTATGTTTCTCATCCAAATCTTATAACCTGACCCCAATTCCTGATCGCTCCCCTACTTGACAGTTTGATTTGAGCACTCTTGACCTGCATTTGCTCCCTGGCTTGCATTAACCCAGCCAAGTGGCTCAGCAAAAAGAGCCTGAACCCCTTCTTCTGATGCCTGGCAAAAGTTTGAATAAGAAGAGGATTGAGTTAGATGAGCACTCAGGGCTCACATGCTTATTCTAATCAATCAGTTTTTTTAAACTTCAGTGAGAAATCTTGAGGACAGCCTTTCCAGCGAGATTTCTCATACCTTCTGCTGCTGATTACAGTAGAAGTAAGGGCAAGAACAGCCTTCCTCCAACTGTATTTCAACATTTCTGCTTGTAGCCTCAGGCAATACTAGGAAGTGTGGGCACACTGAAATGAAAAACAATTAAAAAAACTTATCATGCCTTTCTAAACTTCATGAAAAATTTGGCTTAAATTCCAGGAAAGTCTCTGGGAAGTCTTTACTTGCTGAAATTGATTTCCCTGTATCTGAGTGTGAAGGTTCTATTACTATCCAAATGGAGCCATTCACTATTATGCTAATATTCTTTGTTCTTAGTATATCTTGGTACTTTCTGCCTGTGAATGGCAAGGTCAATATATAAAGCAAGAGATTTTGGCCAAGTTTACAACCCTCTGGGAGCATAAAAGTTCTTCAATTCAAATTCAGGGGCTTTTCATTTTAAATCTAGTCTCACATCTATTAAAGCATTACTTCTTCTCTAGAAGGGAGTGGGAAAAGATTTCGAAATGGGAATATCTAAGATTGATTTCAGGGGAAATTGCTATTAATTGTAATTGGGAAGGACAAGACTGAACAAGATTTCATAGAATCATAGAGTCTCAGAATTGGAAGGGGCCTTATGGGATCATCAGTTCCACTCTCCCAACCTAATCTGAAATATGAATTACTCCTACAACAACCTTTTTTCCCTTTCCCTCTTGCCTGTTCCTACCTTCCCTGTGGCCAGCTTAGTACTGTCTTAAATATTACCAATGACAGATAGCCTGGTAAATTTGAAAGCACTAATTTTTATTTTTGAGTAACTCTTTTAGGAATTTACATTGATCCTAAATCTGCTTCTCTTCACATTTTACCCATTAAGTTGAAAGAAAACTTAAACAAAAAAAGTTATTATAAAATTGGAGGTTTTTTGCTTTAATTTACTTTTTCTTTCATATTGCTCATCTTCATGAGTAATCTTATAAAAATAAAACCCCAAAATATAAACCCAAATAAACAATTGAAAAAATCATATGCTTTCATCTGCATTCTGACTCCAACTGTTCTTTCTCTGGAAATGGATAACATTCTTTGTCCTAAGTCCCTCAGAATTATACTGGATCCTTGTATTGTTAAGAATAGCTAAATCTATCACAGTTGATCATTCCACAATATTGCTGTTACCATGTACAATGTTTTTCTGGTTTTTGCTTATTTCACTCTGCATCAGTCCATGAAGGTCTTTCCAGCTCTTTCTGAAATCATCCTGTTCATCATTCCTTACAGCACAACAATATTCCATCACTATCATATACCACAATTTTCTCAGCCATTACCCAATAAATGGACATCCCTTCAATATCCCATTAAGAGTAGTTATAAATATTTTTGTACAAATAGGTCCTCCCCCCTCCCTTTTTTATCTCTTTGGGTTAAAGACACAGTAGTGATATTATTGGATCAAAGAGTACACATTGCTTTACACCTTTGTGCATAGTTCCAAATTGCTCTGAAAAATGGTTGGATCTGCCAGCAATGCATTGGTGTCCCATAAAATTGGAATTCTTAATATAGGTGGTAGTGTCTGTGAGTATACCTGGAAAAAGGGGTCTACAAATTTTGATTGGAAAATATATGTTTATTTAATTACCTTTCTAATCTTCTATTTTATTCTAGGCATTTACAAACATTATTCTGAAAAGGGGTACATAGGCTTCACCATACTATCAAAGAGGTTCATGGTACAAACAAAGATTGAAAGGATATTCCTGCACTGGTTAGCAAGATAGTTTAGATACATTTGCTTCCCTCATTATTATAGAGAATTTCCCTTTCAGAGATCTGGCTCATTTTCTGAATATGAAGTTCCCAATTACTGGACAGGGATACCCCTTAACTGATTTGTATTTTTACGATATATCTAGAAAAATGCATGTGATTCAGAGATATAAGTACTGATAGTCTCCTACTTTTGCATGGGTTCTATGTGTCCTGAAAATAATTTTTATAAGTGAGCTATTTTGTATTCAGATAAATGGTGCACATGATAGCCATGAAGATTTGTTAGTTAGCCCTTCAGATCATTTTTCTTGACTCTCTACCTTTATATTATTGAATTCTTTTTATTTTTATTTTTAATTCATTTAAAAATATTTTTCCATGTTTCCATGATTTATTTTCTTTCCCTCCCCTCTTCCCTCCTTCACGTCAGATCTGACAAGCAATTCCATTGGGTTGTACAAATGGCATCACTTGATACCTATTTCCATATTATTGAATTTTTTTAATTATAAATTTTATTTTTTCCAGATTACATGTCAATAAAATTTCTTAATATTCATTTTCTATTATTTTGAGATCATGTTCTCTTTCTTGCTCCTTCCCTCCCTGTTCCCAAAGAAGACAGGTAATATGATATGGGTGTACCTATGTTATCATATAAATCAGAATTCTCTGTTGATCCATCATGCTGTGAAACAAGACATATATTGCTTATACTAGCAAAAAATTCATGGAGGAAATAAAGCAAAGAATGGCATGCTTCAATTCACATTTAGAACCATCTGCCTCTTCTATAGCAGTGGATATCCTTTTTTGGCATGAATCTCTTAGAATTGTCAGGGACCCTTGCCTTGATAATACTTAAGTCATTCACAAAAGATCATCATACATAATTGTTATTACTGTGTACTATGCTCTCCTGGTTCTGCTCAGTTCACTTTGCATCATTGCATCTTTTCAGGTATTTTTGAGATTATCTTGGTTGTCATTTCTCATGGCACAATCATATTCCATTGCAATCAAATAATATAACTTGTTCATCCATCCCCCAGCTGAATTCTTAATTGTTTTAAGTTCAACTTGGTCAATAAGCCCCTTCCTTCACTGTTTCAGGTTAACAAAGTCACTGGAAATTCTGTTGGAAAATTCACTTCATTTAATTGGAAAGGAGCTCAATGAGCAACCTGGCCAAGAGATCTTGAGAGCCTGACATCAAAATTCCCTTTTTCCTTTCTCACTTCCACAATTAAATCACTTTTAAAGGGTGAGGGGGAATAGAGAAGACCTGTGTGCTTCTTAAAAGAAGCCTTTTCTTAAAAGAAATTCACAAGCCTCAGACTTCAGATTGTTAAGGAACAGAGGACCCTCTTAGTGACCCATATATTGCTTCATGAATATACTAATGAACTACCCAGAGGGGGACTGCAAGGACTAGAAGCCTCTGCCAGGCCACAGTTAGGAGAACAGTGATTTAGAACATCTTTTCCTAGGTTATTAATGAGTATGTCATGTGGGACAGAATCAAAACCTTGCTGAAGTCAAGATAGATTATATCTATTATTTCTCTTCAATCTACTAGGCCTGTCACTCTGTCAAAGAAGGAGATTAGATTAGTCTGGATTTGTTCCTTACAAAGCCATGCTGCTTATTACCCAGTGACCTGTTCTTTTGTAGATGTTTGCAAATTGATTTCTGGATGATTTATTATTCAATTTTTTTTTCAGGTAGAGAAATTACTGGCCAGCAATTCTCAGGGTCCTTTTTCAGAGGGGCAATATGATGTAGAAATACTCTAGATCAAGATTTAGGTATCTGGATTCTATTCTGGGTTTTGGTATCAACATACTGAGTAACCAGGAGGAAGGAAGACACCTAATTTGTCTGGGTCTTGGTTTACCCAACTCTAATAACTTAAAGATAACTTAGAAATTTAAAATGAAAGAAAAACTTCTAATTTCCTATGATTCTCATGTAAAATATCGAACTAGTCTTTTGTTGTCATTGTTGGGTCATTTCAGTTGTAGCCAACTCAGATTGCATTTGGGGTTTTCTTGACAAAGATGCAAGAGTGGTTTATTATTTCCATTTCCAGCTCATTTTACAGATGAGGAAACTAAGGCTCTCAGGGTTAAGTGACATGTCTAAGTTCACAACGCAACTAAGTCTGAAGCCAGACTAGAATTCAGAGAGAGAAATCTTCCTGACTTCAGGCCTGGCACTCTAGCCTAGCTGCCCAGTCTTTACCAGGAAATATTTGAAATTTTAGCTGCGGTGACTTCAGCTAATTATTATAATACTTAAAATGAGAATTATCTAGACCAGAATATTATATAACTAGTTTGTTCTACTTAAACTTTTTATTTTCTAATCTAATATGCTTTCCTGTGCTCAAATTCTACAGACTGTCTATTTTGTTGGGTAATTTTTCAAAGAATTACCCAAACTTAACAATATAATGAACATTAAGATTAATCACAATGGCAGTGATATAAAGGTAATTTCTTGAATAAACACCATGATTTGAATTGCTTAATAATGGATCATCACTAAAAAGTGAGAAAAATTGACTCACTGGTTATTCTCTAGAAAGCAATATATACATATATGGAAAGTGAAAACTTAAAATATTAGAAAACAAACTGGTAATGAGAGGCAAGGTAAAAGAGGGAATAGTCATTCTGCGACCCACTGTTCCTATATCCTCTCAAAAATAGCAACAAATGCACCAAAGCTGATCCAAACCAGACAAAAACGAAAACCTTCAACAGGAAATTTAACTCAGGATAAAGAAAATGTTCAAGTAAAAAGCAAGTTAAAAAAAGGTGGCAACACACAATGAGTAGTTAGCGTGTGAAAAATGAAACTAAAAAGCAAGCAGCAGAAGGAGGGAAAATCATTTCAGAAATGATCTGTATTTACTACAAGGTAGTTAATAAGCTTAAAAATATAAATTAAGGAAGTTCTGACATTTGTAAATATATAATTAAAATCAATGAAGGAAGAGCTGAAAGAACAAGTAATTAAACAAAATCAAAGAATAACACGACTGGAAGATCTGAGAATGCTACAAATAAGAGACTATTTTACTTTTATTTTTGCATTGCTAGTATCTAGCTCCGTGCATTGCACATAGTAGGGCATTTTAATGTGTTTCCTGAATTGTTCTCAAATATGGAGAAAGATAACTTAAACGCTAACATGTTGATTCTCTTTCTAATCCAACCTATAACTTTTAGAAAAATTGATTCTGCTTTAATCCCTGAAAAATTAGTAAATACAGGCCAAGGGACAGTTAGATGACTCAGTAGATAGAGTCAGGCTTAGAGACAGGAAGTCCTAGGTTCAAATCTGACCTCAGACACTCCCTAGCTGTGTGAACCTAGGTATATCTCTTAACTCCTATTGCCTAGCCTTTACTGCTTTTCTGCTTGGGAACCAATACACCAACAGAAAGAAGGTAAGGGTTTAAAAAATGCATGAAGAAAGGCGGATGTGTTAAATGCTTCCTTGATGGACCATAAAACAAAACAACAATAACTAAACTAAGCTAATGAACAAAGAAATCAGAGCAAAAATGCACATTTAAATAGACTTAAATATCTTTTAAAATAATGTCAAATAATACACCAGAAAGACAAATAAAACATTGAAGATAGTGACTAGCTCTGCAGCACATACATACGGATGCTTAGATGCATAATGTATTGTCAGCAAATTTATATTCCTGATCATTGATATTAACAAAAAAGAAAAAAGGAAAAAGGTAAACTAATCCAGGGGCAGCTAGGTAGCTCAGTAGCCTGAGAACCAGGCCTAACAGAAGGTCTGGGGTTCAAACCTGACCTCAGATACTTCCTAGCTGTATGATCCTGGGGAAGTCACAACCCCAGTGTCTAACCCTTAACAGCCTTCTGCTTTGGAACCAATACTTAATATTGATTCTAAGATGGAAGGTAAGAATTTTCTTTTTTTAAAAGATTATACTATTAATATTAATATTATAACATTGTTAACATAATTAATAATATATTATAATATTAATCCCTTAAATATGAAGTTTAAAATATAGAAATCCAATAAATTCTCAAGTATACAGCAAGTACTACTAAAGGAAAAAGTTTGATAATTAAAGATAAAATAAATGTAATTATAAAAATAGATAAAATTACTGTTTTTCAAAAAGTGAAATTATTTTTAAACCCAAGGAAAGCCAAATTACAAAAAATTAATTGAAAATCACAATAAATTGAAAAGAAATGAATTATTTTTGAAAATCTATTATGTACTATTATGTTAGCATAAAGACTGAAGTTTTAAAAGAAATTGATAAACATTATTTTTATTAAGTAAAACATTATTAGAAAGATAACCTCAAATCCATTAATTAAAAAAAAAGAAAATGATAAGGTAATACTTGAATTTCCATGGGAAGAAAATACTGCTAGTGTTAGATCTTGTACTAGTACAGAATTGTCATTCAGATGATATAACATTTTACTTCATAGATGCAAGATGATCAAAGCAAACCAAAACTAATCATACTAGTGGATGTCTTCTTCAGAGTAGGAAACAAAATTAATTTATTCATATAATTATCAGTACATTGATATGCAAAAAAAGCCTGAAAAAGATGACTATTTAAAACTACTACAAAATCTACTAATTATCCTGGGATGATGAACTTACAGAGATTAAAAAAGAACATATAAATACAACTACAACGTATTTTTATGAAATTAATGGGAAAATTAAATAATTGAAGAAATATTAGGTTTGCATAGATAGATGAGTTTAATATGGTAGCAGTTGGCAACTACAAAGCCTTTATACTTAAAAAAATATTTGTGGAAAAATTCCATTCAGTTATATCATACATGCCCAATTCTTCACAACCCCATTGGAGTTTTCTTGGCCACGATACTGGAGTGGTCTGCCATTTTTTCTCTAGTTCATTTTAAAAATGAGGAAAATGAGACAAATAAGGTTAATGACTTTTCTAGGGTCACACAGCTAGAAAGGTGAGGTGATCCACTGCAGAACCTAGTTGTTGAAATATACTGCCTATATTAATCTACAGATACAACACAATACTAATCAACAAGATATAACAAAATAACAATGAAACCCATGACTCAAAGATCACTTTCATGAGGTTGTCCTCATTAATGGAAACTGATTACTCATTTCTCAACTACATGAGAGGCAAAGTTGGTGATAGCTTGAAAGGAAGGGAGGTCGTGATCCCCTGGTTTCCAGCATAGAGAAAGAAGACTTATTTACAGACTCTTCAGATCTCTAAAGACAGTTAAGGGCCATAGAAAGAAGCTGATGTAGAGGAGCAGGCAACTTGATGATGTTTCTATCTCCAATTTACTATACTGGGGACTTTGGGGAATTTCCTGTTGAGTGAACTCTAGTACTATTTTGGTTGAGATGAGATTTCTCACTCCTAATGAGAGAACTCATTTACTCTGTTTTCTCTGATACATATTCTTATAAATATTAATTAAATTATCAAATAAACAATTTTCAAAATAAATTATTAAATAAATGATTTATTAAAACAATTTATTAAATTAATTATTTCTCTAATTTCTGTTTGCTATGTGTTGAGATAAATGGATTTATTTGCTTTTGCTGTATGTGTTCATTTTGGAACTGGCATTTGGTGGGAAGGGAGTCGTCTTAAATACATACTTGGGGTATTCCTTCCTTACTAAAGGATAATGATGAGATGCTTAGCTTGAACTTAAAAACCATTTCCCCTATATTAACAAATAGAGATTTATATTTCTAGCATGGTACCTTCCCTCTGAGGAGAGCAGAGTGTACAGCCACTGGCCCCACGTGGCTCATTCTCTCCTGGGAGGAATCAGTTTTCCTTAGAGAAGGTTGGGGCAGGGAAAGGAGACTGTAGAGATGTTAATTCATAGTTTCCTAGGAGACACATCAATATAAATTCATATGAAACCATATAGTTTATTGACATGGCCAACATACATATACACCTTTCAAAATTCAAATGAGAGAACAAAAATTTAAGACTATAATAGCAAACATTTGTATAGCACTTGAAGGATTATAGTATGATTTACATCTGTTTTCTCATTTGACCCTCACAACAATTGCGTGAGTTAGGTAATATTTTAAGCCTCAATTCTGCAGGTAAGAACACTGAGCCTGAGAATTTCTTTGGATTACACAGTTAGTAGATATCAGAGGGAAGATTCAAGCTATCTTCTTCCTGATTTTTCACAAAGGAAGCAAGAATGATATTATCAGATTTCAAATTATATTATAAAAATGATTATCAAAACTATCTTACTGAATAAAAGAGAAAAATAAACCAGAGGCCTGTTTTAGATAATCAAGATTTTAAAGCAAAGTAAAGGCACATAGTGGTTTTATAAACCAAAAAATGTAAATTTTAGAGAAATAATTCAATATGTAGCAAAAACTTTTTAGGAAAAAAAAACTGGGCCACAGTTTGGTGGAAAAAAGGACTAGCATAACAATTTAAACTAATAGATTAGATAATATATGATAATAAATTTCAAAGGAATTTATATAAATTTGTAGAGGTTTTTTAATTTTTAATTTTTCAAAATTAGAATATTTTTTCCATGGTTACATGATTCATGATATCCACCCTCCCTCTTTCCTTCCCCTCCCTGCCCCAGAGGTGACAAGCAATTCCCCTGGGTTATATATATATATATATATATATATATATATATATATATCATTGTTCAAAGCCTCTTTCCATGTTATTCATATTTGTAGTAGAGTGATCTTTTAACAGCAAAACCCTAATCATATCCGTATTGAACTACATGATCAATAATGTTTTATTTCTTCGTTTCTGTTCCCAAAGTTCTTTCTTTAGATATGAATAACATTCTTTCTCGTAAGTTTCCTCTGGATTTTCCTGGGTCATTGCATTGCTGCTTGTAGAAAAGTTTATTATATTTGATTGTGCCATAATGTATCAGTCTCTGTGTATCAGGTTCTCCTGGTTCTGTTCCTTTTACTATGCATCAATTCCTGGGGTCTTTCCAATTCACATGGAATTCCTGTGAGCCCCCTTCCACTGCTGATTCAATTCACCCTTGAGATGCTGATACTTTTAGACTTGGGTGTAAGCTTTTAATTTCACTCTAAACTTGATCAGGTTAAGGGCTGATCAAATTCTAGGCCCTGGAACACCCTTGAATGCCCTGTCCTGGAGTGCCACCCTTAGTTTGGGATAAAAAGATGGGGGGTTCCCTCGAGAACTGTTTCCTCACCCCAAACTGTGGATTATGTCCTCATCCCAAACCCAGACTAACATTCCTGGATTTGCTCTGGGCTCATGTGGATCAGCCCCCTTTAGCCAGATTACCCTGGCCTGGGACTCCAGACTTTTCCACAAGTTTGAAATTTCAAGGAGGTATGAGTTGGTTTGGATCCCTATTTGCCCTGGCAGGATCTCATGGTGTGGATGTTAGCCAGAACCTTAAGTTTGAAAGCTGGTACAGAAGATGTGGGGTGGGCAAGGGGGGGTTGTAGTTTACTCTTGGCTTGCTCTTCACTCACTGCTATGCCTTCTGCTGGCTCTGTTCCTCTCTCATCCCAGTTCCTCAGGTAGTCTCTGTCTACCTTTTGGGTTTTTCTTTTATTGAAGATTGTTTCACTCTGTATCCTTTTTGGTTCTTCCTCTCCTGTATTTGTTTTGCAGCAATTTTTAAGTCTTGGTTGAAGAGTATTTTCATGGTGAAATGGAGTTGCTGCTTTAGTTACTCCTCCATCTTGGCTCTACCCCTAGAAGTCTGTAGGGGTTTTCTGATGGAAGAATTGATAATATCAGAGGAAACCAACAGGCTACATTTTATTTAATTATGGATTAAAGGGATCATTAACCATGTCTAATAATTTATAAAAGTAAAAATACATGAAAATTTCTATTTTTAAAATTTTTGCAAAATATAAGTGTGAAAGATACAGGCTTAGAAACAAAAGATAAGTATTAAGAACCATAGATAAAATGCTCAACGTCTAAAATCCTTAGGGAATTGATAGATATTTATATAAATAATAAACATTCTCTAACAGATAAGTAGTTAAATGTGCCAAATGGGCAGTTCTTTAAAGAAAATAATTAAACTATTAAAAATGACCACTACAAAATTATCCAAAATCACTAATAATCAGAAAAAAATATTAGCTAAAGCAATCATCAAATATGATGCCAATTAAGTAGAAAAAGATAATAAAAGATGACAGGTTCAATATTGGTGGGAATATGATCAAATGTATAAGCTAATTCAATACTCATTTTTGTCTTGAATTGATTTGACTATTTGGAAGAAAAAATGAAATCATATCATGAATGTTCTAAAATTTTGTATAGCCCCTGATCCAGCAGTTCCATTTTTATTATTATACCTGTAGTAGGTTAGCGACAAGTAGAAAAACAAAAGAAAAGTAGAAACAAGTTAGGTACCCACTATTTGGGGAATAGCTAAATAAATTGAATGTAATACAACATCATTGTATCATACAGAATGATCAATATGAAAAATATAAATATGGGAAGTCATATTAAGTGATGCTGGGTGAAAATAGTAGAACCAAAGGATCTGACAAGCACCACATAAAGAACCAACACAGAACATTAAAACAAAACACATTAATGTGAAAATGTGGTGCAACCAAGTGAAAGATACTTTTTCTTCTAGCAATTTTTACTGAAGAAAAGGTATTGTTGTAGGTACAATTATTAATAATCATTTTTAATGATAGATATAGAGTCTGGATTCATGATTTCATTGTTATAGGGACCTCCAACATAAGGCTACTCCTATCATTGTAGATTAACCTCCTCTCTTATAGTCTCTACAGGCTTAATAGATTGACTTATAGAAAGTTGCATAGAGTATAGAGGGGTTTAAGTGACTCATGTAGGGTCACAGCATGTGCTAAAGATGAAACATACAGCTATAAATTGTGATTAATAAAACAGTGCACCAAAAGTGATTTGGGGAAAAGTTTTAAGGGAAGACACATCCTAAGGTAAAGAGGGAATAGGGGATTCCTCATTCCTTTTCTCCCTCCCTTCCAACACAGCTGTTAGGTTTAAGGCAAGAAGGAGGAACCAGGTACATATTTTCCCAAATCCTCAACCTATATTTACTGACTTCTAATTGCCACATTCACAAAAAAAAAAAAAAAAAAAAAAAAAAAGAACATGGTGATTAGGAAAGACCCATGTTCTGATCCCAACTCTATTTCTACCTGTACAGCAGGCCACTTAGGATTTCTACATCTCAACTAAAATGAGTTTAGACTAAATAGTATCAAAGTTCCATTCCTCTCCCCTTCTCCCAAATCACATACTTCACTTCCTGCAACTGAAATACCTTTTCTCTTTCTTCTTCTTTTACACTAATTATCTATAGGCAGGGGTGTTGTGAGGTTCAAATGAGATAAATGTAAAGCACTTAAATGATAATCATTGTCATTATCAGTCTAAAATCACCAGTCCTACAACCTGGTGATGACTTCATTCTCTTAGCCTTCCATTGCATTTTTACAGAACTCAAGCAATGTTTATAGAGAAATTCAAGGATGTGATGGTAAATGTTTAAAAACTAGTCTCTGGGAGAGAGATGCATGCACTCTTGTTTAAATTTAATCTGCATTATTAACTCTTTTTCAAGCCTAGACAATCAACAAAACAGTAAATTAAGACCTGATTTGTAGAAAATGCTGGTTTCTGAAGTGTACATGCTCACTTCAAAACTTTGCAAATTGCTCTTGCAGGCCATTTTGAGTTGGCTGCAGCACACCTCACTCTACAAATCTTTCCTACTTTAAAATCTCAGAAATCATTTAGTTTCTTGTATGTTTAATATTCACAGAGCATATCTATACTCTTGTTTTCTTTTTTCTTTCTTCCACTTACTTTCCCTGACTGTTTCTATATTGTTCACTATCTCAGGATGTCTTGCTTGCTCTGTGTATGTGACCTCTAAAGATTCACATGGACTACCTCCACACATGTTGGCATTGCCTCCAACAATTCCCTGGCTTGATACTGCACTCCCTTGATGACTTTTCCACCTTTCCCCTACTTGGGGACTTTTCTGCCCCATTTTATTCTTCTTCCCCTATTAGAATGTAAGTGCCATGAAGGTAATAATTGTCTCCTTGTTTCTCTTTGTATTCTCATGCCAAAACAGTGCTTCCTCTCTTTGATTACTTCCTTTTCATGGTAGAGGGCTTGCATCACTCACTGAAACTATGAACTATTGCTATGCAGGGTTATTCAAGATGGACCCATTCAGAGAAGAATGTTCTGACAAAAAGTAATCCATTGGAGAAGGAAATAGCAGACCTCTCCAGTATCTTTGCCCAGAAAACCCAATGGAGAATGTAAAAATGATAAAAAGAATGACGTTGGAAGATGATCCCCTCAAGTTGGAAGATTTCAAATATACTGCGAGGGAAGAACAGAGGAATCTTTAAGTAACTCCAACACTAATGAAGCAACTAGATCAAAGCCAAAAGGAAGTTCAGCTATAGATGCATCTGGTGGTGAAAGAAAAGTGATGCTGTGAAGAACAATAGCGACTAGGAACTTGGATTGTAAGATCTATAAACCAAGGCAAGTTAGATATGATGAAAAAGGAGATGGAAAGATTAAACATCAACATCTTGGGTATCATTGAACTTCAATGGACAGGAATGGGTGAGTTTAATTCAGGTGATCACTACATATACTACTCTGGGTAAGAAATTCCTTAGAAGAAATGAAATATCCCTTATAGTCTATAAAAGGATGAGTAAAGCAGTACTGGGATATAATCTCAGAAATGACAGAATGATATTTGTTTGAATACAAAGCAAACTGTTCAACATCATAGTAATAAAAGTCTACGCACCAATCACTGATGCCAAAGAGGCCAAAGTTGATCAGTTCTATGAAGACCTAAAACATCTTTTAGATATTACACCAAAATAAGGCATCATATTTATTACAGGGGTTTAGTTCCTAATGGATTGGTTCCTAAAATGATAAATTTAAAGTAAGAATCAAAAGTTAATTGGAATAATTAATTTGGAATAATTGGAATAATTTGTCTTAGAGTACATGATGGGGCATGACAAATAGTAATAGAGTTTTGTTAATATAACTAGGTGGTCATTGCAAACACTCCTTTTCAACAACTCAAAAGGCAGTTGTACACATGGACATCATTAGATAATCAATATCAAAATTAAACTAATTATATACTTTGTAACCAAAGGTATTAGGAGCTCTAGATAGTCAGTTAAAACAATATCTGGAGCTGCCTGTGCTCAAATCATGAGCTTCTTATTGCAAATTTTAGAACTAACTTGAAGAAAGTATGGAAAACCATTTAAATTGGTACAATTTAAATAGCATCCCTTATGAATATGAAATGGGAGCAATGAATATATTTAAGGGATTAGATTTAGTAGATAGAACTCCTGAAGAAATATGAACAGAGATTCACCATATTGTACAGGAGAAAGGAACAAAAAACATTCCAAAAAAAAAGAAGAGTAAGAAAGCAAAATGACCATCTGAGAAGGTTTTACTAATAGCTAAGGAAAGAAGGAAAGTAAAAAGGAAACTGAAAGGGAAAGATAAATGAATACAGTATAACAAAGAATATCAAGGGAGGGATAAAATTTTCTTAAATAAGCAATGTAAAGCAATGAAAGAAAACAATAAAAGATATAAGAGATCTCTTCAAGAGAATAACAAAGGAATGCTTCATGCAAAAAGGACATTATAAAAGACAAAATACAGTAGGGACATAGCAGAAGTAGAAGAGATTAGGATAAAGAAGTAAAAAGAAAAATATTGGAGGGGATGTGGAAATTTTGGGAAACTAGTACATTGTTAGTAGAATTGTGAACTCATCCAACCATTTGGTGAGTACTCTGGAATTATGCTCAAAGACTTATAAAACAGTGTATACCTTTGACCCATGTTGGAAGGGAATGTCTCTCCCCGTTATGTTGCTTTGTTTGATGTCATCAATCAGTGACCTGGAGGTCCCTTACCACTGAGATGTGCAAGTATAGATAAACCCTCAGAGAAAGGAAATTGAAATCAATGAGACAGGAAACAGATCCCACAGGCACTGCTCCCCAAGTGGTGCCAGGAAAATTAGTTGGTCCCTAAGATGTGACATGGGAGAGATAGTGGGTGGAGAAAACTCCTTATAAAGTGAGACCAGGAGTCTGTTCGCTCTCTTCTGCCCAGAACTTAGAACCTGAAGGAACCTATGTCAGTGCTGAGTTTCAAGCCATCATGGCTGCAAATAGAGTAGTAAGCTAAGCAATTCTCTTTCCTACATTTCCTTCTCCTTACTATTACTACTTTGATGTAATAAAGCTATTAAAGCTACTAACAGCCTCATAATTTAATGTTAACTAATATACCCCCAAATATCAATATTTAGGTTTATTTTCTAAGATGATCAAGGAAAGAGAATAATAAGCTATATATTGTAGAGTCATGGTATATAATTGTAGTAGAATAGTATTGTGTCCTAAGAAATGACAAACAAGATAATTATGAAAATACCTGGCAAGAGTTATATGAAGTGATGCAGAAGTAAGCAGAACCAGGAAAATATTTTACACTAAAACAACAGTGATGTATAATAATCAAATGTGAATGATTTAACTATTATCAACAAGGCAAGAATCCAGGACAACTTCAAGGGATTCATGACAAAAAGGGATACCCACTATTATAGAAGGAACAGAGTCCAAATACAGTTTGAAACACATATTCCTTCACTTTATTTCGTCTATGAATTTGTTTCTTTAGTGTAAGCAATGTGTCTTGTTTCACAATATGATGAACATGGAGATATGTATTATATGATATTACATATACAACTTTTATATATTATCTGCCTCCTTGGGGAGAGGAGAGAGTTGGAATAGGGGAGGGATAAGAGAAAGAGGGAAAAGAATGATATATAGATTTCTGGACATTGTTAATGTGAGAATTTGTTTTTTTAAACATATTTATTATAATTTATTATATATTCACAACAGATAATATGCATTATTCTGTTATTATATGCTATATTTAAAATAAAATAAATGGTAACAAAAAATGAAGAGGTGACAAGAAACAAAAGAACTATAGACTAAAGATTTAATTATCACCTACTCATGATGGTGTGATTATGACTAGAGCCAGAAATCCCAGAGAATGAAGTCAACCAATCCTTAGGAAGCATTGCTACCAGTAAGACTAGTGGAGGTGATGAAATTCCAGCTGAGTTATTAAAAATCCTCAAAGATGATGCTGTACTCAACACCCCTGCAAATTTGGAAAACTCAATAGTAGCTACTGGTTTGGAAAGGATCAGTTTATTTCCCAGTCCTAAAGAAGGGCAATGCCACAGAATATTGAAATTACTGATTTAAATTATAAAAAGCCTCTTGATGAGGGTGAAAGAGGAAATTGCAAATGCTGGCTTAGTTTAACATAAAAAAAACACTAAGATCTTGGCAATTGGTCTCATCACTTACTGGCAAATAGAGGGAGAAGAAATTGAAGCAGTATCAGATTTTATATTCTTGGGCTCAGAGATCACTATACACTGCAGCTGTAGCCATGAAATTAAAAAGATACTTTAAAAGTATGGCAAATCAAGATAACATATATTAAAAAGCAGAGACATCATTTTGCTGGCAAAGGTCTATTAACTAAAGTTATGGTTTTTCCAGAAGCAAGTCTTGCATTGAGATTTGGATTGTAAAGAAAACTAAGCACCACAGAATCAACACTTTCAAATTATCATGCTAGAGAAGAATTTTGAGAGTCTCTTGGTCAGCAAGGAGATCAAATCATTCAATACTTGAAGAAATTAACTCAAATTATTTACTGGAAGGTCAAATATGAAGCTAAAGCTTACATACTTTGGCCACATGATGAGAAGACAGGACTCATTGGAAATGACCAATGGAAAAGTCAATGATGTTAGAAAAGATCGAAGACCAAAGGAAAAGGAAATGGCAGAGGAAGGGACAGATAGAGAGTGTTATAGAAATACATAGAACTCTTGGGCAGATTTGTAGAGATAGTGGAGAATAGAAGGGCCGGGCATACTATAGTCTTTGGGGTCACAGAGTCAGACATGTCTGAATGATTGAACATCAACAAAAATAATGCCTGCAAGGGCAGCTAGGTATCACAGTGGGTTAAGAATCAGGCCTGGAGTCAGGATCTTCTTGTAGAGCCTCAGATACTTCCTAGCTGTGTGACACCATGCAAGTCACTTAATCACTTAGTCTTTGCCATTCTTCTATCTTAGAATTGTTATTGATAGACCACAAGGCTTTAAAAACAAAACAAAACCATGCCTTGCATATAGTAGAGCTCAATTACCATTTCCCTAATCTAATTTTAAAATGCAATATTTTTGTTAAAATATATTAATTAATATACAAGAACATCTTTCTTATCTATTGTTGCTCTGGTAAAATTGGGATAGTTTTGTGGTTCATTACTAGACCAAGAGTCTTCACAGAAGAACTGAATGAACCGTTTAGTACTCAAAGCAATGGGTCCTTTATCTGGCACATTTTAGGGAATTCTCTATTGGCTAAAATGGAGAATCCACAGGAAAGTAGAGTAGAAGGATTAAGGGGCAACAAGGAGCGATTACCAAGATAGCATCTACTCCAATGTGTCCTCTAACCCCAAACTGAAACAATTATTAATAATGGAGCATAGTGGAAAGAGGGCACTGATTCTGAGTTAGAGGTCCTGGATTTACATACCATAATATACTTATCTATATTATATCATAACCTTAGACCTCAGTTTGATCATCTGTATACTGGAAGGATTAGTCTAGATAGCCTCTGCAGCCTTTTCTAGTTCAGTATTTATGACCCTAAACTCCTGTGATGCTGTGACCACAAAAAATTCAGACAACTTATTCTGGAGCCAGGATTCCAATACTTCCAAATGAGTTGTTTGTTGTTTAGTCATTTCAATTATATCTGTCTCTTCATGACCCCATTTGGATTTTTTTGCAAAGATAATGGAGTGGTTTGCCATTTCCTTCTCTAGCTCATTTGTAGATGAGGAAACAGGGTTAAGTGACTTCCCCAGGGCCACACAGCTAGTAAGAGCCTGAGATTGGTTTGCTTATTCCAAGCTTAGTGCTCTATCCACTGTACTACCTAGATGCCCCTAAACAAGGTCTCTAAGTCCCAACATTCAGGCTTACAAATGATACTTCCTTAACGGGTTAGAGAACAAAAAGGAGTAGATATAATTAGGGATATCTCTATGGAACCTCGAAATTGGCTAAGACATAGTTTGTCAGAGTAGCTACCATAAGTAGTCACTAAGAAAAGCGATGATAAGAATACCTGAAATTGATATATTTTAAATTTTTCAAAGACCTTTACATATGTTATTTCATAAGAATATTTTGATGTCTGTAGTATAAGTATTGCTATTCCCATTTTATAGATGACATAATTGGGGAATTAAGTGATTTACTATGGTCACTCACTTAAAAAAGCATCAATGCAAAATTTCTACATCTAGAACTTGAGTTAAAGGAATCAAATTACTTTTCTGATTCCCCTTGTCTATTATGTGCACTGTTCATTTTAGCCTGAAAACTGAGGACCAAAAATAAGTTAATTGCTATAGTGTGAGAGAGCTGGTACAGGTAAAACCTAGCTTTGATCATTTTTGGCATACATGAAATGGAGGTTGAAATAGCAGCCATATCTGTGGTCATCACAGGATCAGGAACCAGAGGAACAGGAACATAATCACTTCTCATCCCCTTAACTTTACAAATATTCCTACCAAGTATGTCTTTTGCATCATAAAGACAAGAGCTTAAAATAAGCACTGGAAGAGTCTCAGTCTTGCTGTTGATGTTACAGTGGGAGTCTGAAATAGGTATGACCAAAATATACAAATATGTACAGCCAAAAAAAAATCTCTTGACTGAATTAGCTATTGAATAGAAGTTCCACCTATGTATCTATTTGTTATAAAATCACAAACCATTAGGGTCCATAAACATTTATTGATAGCTTAATATCTTCAATTAAAGTGTCAATATTAACTTTATTTTAAAGTGCACAGCAGGTAATGTTGATTTATTTGAAAAAGTTTCTCCAAGTGGCCCTTCCAATTAAGGAGTTCTGCTAAATAACTGAAGTAATGGCAGAACCCACGTGATTGTTTAAATATTCAAGTCTGGTGGAATCAGTGAGAACTCCATATGAGATGGGAATTTTAATATCTGTGTGGGATATTTTAATAATGTGTACTCTTAAATGCATGGACAGGCCTTGTGTGGGAAAATTAAACACACAGAGAGACTACTAACGAAAGGCAAGATGCTGCTTTTTGGCAAGGAATGTTAGGATTCATAAGTGCATTTTTATTTAGTGTTATAGTGGGCCCCTAATTTTTCTGCAAGAACACAAGGAAGCAGCCTCATACCCTGGAAAGTGCTTTGGATTGAAGAACTCTTCTTTGCTATTTTACCACCTGTGTGGCATTGGGCAGGCCCCTTACCCTCTGTTTTCTCATCTGTAAAATGAATGGTGGCTTCTAAGATTCCTTGTTGTTCTAAACCTATGATTCTCCACTCCCTTAAATTTCCATGGTCATCAATAGAAATATTATTAAACATGGAGATAGTAATTTCGTACATTTTGAAGGAAGTTAGCTATTATAGAAAAGGGGATCAGTATGATTTATTAAATATGTACAGTCGTATATATTCAATATTCAGCTCAGTAAATTAATTAGGAAATATTTACTATATATTTCATTCTGGCAAGGCACTGTGATAAGTTTTCTACTTAAACTAACCACAGAGAAAAAAGCCACAAAATATCCAGAATGCATTGTGACAGTCTATGAACTGAGCTAAGGTCTTGTTGAGCTAAATAGCTTAGTTTTTCTTATCTCAGCAAGTATACAGTTATCTTTATGCCAGCCCAGGACTGTTCTCCAGGAGCCTCCAGTACAGAAATAATTCCACTGTATTTTCTGGTCTTATCTAAGATCCATTTAAATGATTTGGTGGGCTAGTACTTTGTTATTATTATCATTTCAATAATAATAATAATAAAGTCATAAAATACTACCTTTTGACAATGCCCTCTATATTAACAAAACATGCATTATTTCATCTCCTTCTAATTAATATAATGCTTAAGAGGCAATCTTACTTCATGTTAGGTTCCAGCATTCTTTTCAAAAGCATCTAGCTTAAGAATTTTTACTAATTTAATTGAGAGCAGTCTCAAATTAATTGTATAATTAATCTTGTCAAATTAGGTAACATTTCATACACTACCTTATTAAAAAAACTTGAATATTTTAAATTACCATGCTATTAGGCATTAATAAAGAAGTTCTGTATTGTTCTGCTGTGTAACACAAAGAAGGTAATTGCAATATAAATTGCAATATAAAAGCTCATTTCTATCGTACATTAATAATTAGATACACATTATTTCCTATTATATCTTTTTCTTATTAATTCAATCACAGACTGGATGAGCCTTTTTTTTAAAGAGAAAAGATCCTCTTGCCCTACACCCCATCCAACTGCCAGAAATGAACTACAAAAGTAACAGTGGGAATTTTTTTCTTCTTTCTCTTCTCTTCTCTTCTCTTCTCTTCTCTTCTCTTCTCTTCTCTTCTCTTCTCTTCTCTTCTCTTCTCTTCTCTTCTCTCCTCTCCTCTCCTCTCCTCTCCTCTCCTCTCCTCTCCTCTCCTCTCCTCTCCTCT